>NC_133142.1:72208025-72500525 GCF_048418815.1 Hemitrygon akajei | reverse complement strand
GGCATCTGGTTATAGTCATAAGTCCCATTTACCTACGTGCCCACACTCTCATATGTTTCAGTAGTGCAAATGAAACTGGAGGGTGACAATTTCAGCCACAACTGAAAGAGCGAGATGGGCAGATGGGAGTCGTTTTAAGTCGGGATGATTTATTTGTGTTTCTATGAGGACAAACTATTCATTACATTTATTGCTTTTTTTAATTTCTGTTGTTTTTCAGATTTCACCGGTGCCGCGGTAAGTGGATACCATGTTATTTCATGTAATGTCGTCTGATGAACAGAGCAGTGAGATACAGGCTTCCAACTTAACACCATATTACTGTGTTAAGAAAAACTGGTTACTGCAAGCAGGCTTTAAAAATGGGAACAATTCTTGATTAAAAAATATCAGTGACTTTTCAAAAGACCTCTTTGCAGAATAATGAGAAAGAGACCGCTTATTTTTGTTAGAGCAAGTATAGGCCCAAGATTACTATGTGTCTTTTTGTTTTGCTTTTAAGCAATCTTTATACATATGTCTGTCTATATGATGCATTGTTTCTCAATGTTTGAAGACAGGTGAAAACCTTTCTCCACCAATGTTGTTCAATGAGTCTGTAGAAGGATGACTACCTTTCTGTGCCAGTGTTTCTCAGTGAGTCTGCAGACAGGTGAATACCTTTCCCTACCAGTGTTCCTCAGTGAGTCTGTAGACAGGTGAATACCTTTCCGTTACAGTGTTCCTCAGTGAGTCTGTAGACAGGTGAATACCTTTCCTTGCCAGTGTTCCTCAGTGAGTCTGTAGACAGGTGAATACCTTTCCCTACCAGTGTTCATCAGTGAGTCTGTAGACAGGTGAATACCTTTCTGTGCCAGTGTTCCTCAGTGAGTCTGTGGACAGGTGAATAACTTTCCCTACCAGTGTTCCTCAGTGAGTCTGTAGACAGGTGAATACCTTTCCGTGCCAGTGTTCCTCAGTGAGTCTGTAGACAGGTGAATACCTTTCCGTGCCAGTGTTCCTCAGTGAGTCTGTAGACAGGTGAATACCTTTCCCTACCAGTGTTCATCAGTGAGTCTGTAGACAGGTGAATAACTTTCTGTGCCAGTGTTCCTCAGTGAGTCTGTGGACAGGTGAATAACTTTCCCTACCAGTGTTCCTCAGTGAGTCTGTAGACAGGTGAATACCTTTCCCTACCAGTGTTCATCAGTGAGTCTGTAGACAGGTGAATACCTTTCTGTGCCAGTGTTCCTCAGTGAGTCTGTGGACAGGTGAATAACTTTCCCTACCAGTGTTCCTCAGTGAGTCTGTAGACAGGTGAATACCTTTCCGTGCCAGTGTTCCTCAGTGAGTCTGTAGACAGGTGAATACCTTTCCGTGCCAGTGTTCCTCAGTGAGTCTGTAGACAGGTGAATACCTTTCCCTACCAGTGTTCATCAGTGAGTCTGTAGACAGGTGAATAACTTTCTGTGCCAGTGTTCCTCAGTGAGTCTGTGGACAGGTGAATAACTTTCCCTACCAGTGTTCCTCAGTGAGTCTGTAGACAGGTGAATACCTTTCTGTGCCAGTGTTCCTCAGTGAGTCTGTAGACAGGTGAATACTTTTCCGTGCCAGTGTTCCTCAGTGAGTCTTTAGACAGGTGAATACCTTTCAGTGCCAGTGTTCCTCAGTGAGTCTGTAGACAGGTGAATACCTTTCCGTGCCAGTGTTCCTCAGTGAGTCTGTAGACAGGTGAATACCTTTCCGTGCCAGTGTTCCTCAGTGAGTCTGTAGACAGGTGAATACCTTTCCGTGCCAGTGTTCCTCAGTGAGTCTGTAGACAGGTGAATACCTTTCCCAACCAGTGTTCCTCAGTGAGTCTGTAGACAGGTGAATACCTTTCCATGCCAGTGTTACTCAGTGAGTCTGTAGACAGGTGAATACCTTTCCGTGCCAGTGTTCCTCAGTGAGTCTGTAGAAAGGTGAATACCTTTCCGTGCCAGTGTTCCTCAGTGAGTCTGTAGACAGGTGAATACCTTTCCCTACCACTGTTCCTCAGTGAGTCTGTAGACAGGTGAATACCTTTCCATGCCAGTGTTCCTCAGTGAGTCTGTAGACAGGTGAATACCTTTCCCTACCAGTGTTCCTCAGTGAGTCTGTAGACAGGTGAATACCTTTCCCTACCAGTGTTCCTCAGTGAGTCTGTAGACAGGTGAATACCTTTCCCTACCAGTGTTCCTCAGTGAGTCTGTAGACAGGTGAATACTTTTCCGTGCCAGTGTTCCTCAGTGAGTCTGTAGACAGTTGAATACCTTTCCGTGCCAGTGTTCCTCAGAGAGTCTGTAGACAGGTGAATACCTTTCCCTACCACTGTTCCTCAGTGAGTCTGTAGACAGGTGAATACCTTTCTGTGCCAGTGTTTCTCAGTGAGTCTGTAGACAGGTGAATACCGTTCCGTGCCAGTGCTCCTCAGTGAGTCTGTAGACAGGTGAATACCTTTCTGTGCCAGTGTTCCTCAGTGAGTCTGTAGACAGGTGAATACCTTTCCGTAACAGTGTTCCTCAGTGAGTCTGTAGACAGGTGAATACCTTTCTGTGACAGTGTTCCTCAGTGAGTCTGTAGACAGGTGAATACCTTTCCGTGCCAGTGTTCCTCAGAGAGTCTGTAGACAGGTGAATACCTTTCCCTACCAGTGTTCCTCAGTGAGTCTGTAGACAGGTGAATACCTTTCCGTGCCAGTGTTCCTCAGTGAGTCGGTAGACAGGTGAATACCTTTCCCTACCAGTGTTCCTCAGTTAGCCTGTAGACAGGTGAATACCTTTCCCTACCAGTGTTCCTCAGTGAGTCTGTAGACAGGTGAATACCTTTCCGTACCAGTGTTCCTCAGTGAGTCTGCAGACAGGTGAATACCTTTCTGTGACAGTGTTACTCAGTGAGTCTGTAAACAGGTGAATACCTTTCCATGCCAGTGTTCCTCAGTGAGTCTGTAGACAGGTGAATACCTTTCCGTACCAGTGTTCCTCAGTGAGTCTGTAGACAGGTGAATACCTTTCCGTACCAGTGTTCCTCAGTGAGTCTGTAGACAGGTGAATACCTTTCCGTGCCAGTGTTCCTCAGTGAGTCTGTAGACAGGTGAATACCTTTCCCTACCAGTGTTCCTCAGTGAGTCTGTAGACAGGTGAATACCTTTCCCTACCAGTGTTCCTCAGTGAGTCTGTAGACAGGTGAATACCTTTCCCTACCAGTGTTCCTCAGTGAGTCTGTAGACAGGTGAATACCTTTCCCTACCAGTGTTCCTCAGTGAGTCTGTAGACAGGTCAATACCTTTCCCTACCAGTGTTCCTCAGTGAGTCTGTAGACAGGTGAATACCTTTCCCTACCAGTGTTACTCAGTGAGTCTGTAGACAGGTGAATACCTTTCCCTACCAGTGTTCCTCAGTGAGTCTGTATACAGGTGAATACCTTTCGCTACCAGTGTTCCTCAGTGAGTCTGTAGACAGGTGAATACCTTTCCGTACCAGTGTTCCTCAGTGAGTCTGTAGACAGGTGAATACCTTTCCGTGCCAGTGTTCCTCAGTGAGTCTGTAGACAGGTGAATACCTTTCCGTGCCAGTGTTCCTCAGTGAGTCTGTAGACAGGTGAATACCTTTCCGTGCCAGTGTTCCTCAGTGAGTCTGTAGACAGGTGAATACCTTTCCGTGCCAGTGTTCCTCAGTGAGTCTGTAGACAGGTGAATACCTTTCCCTACCAGTGTTCCTCAGTGAGTCTGTAGACAGGTGAATACCTTTCCCTACCAGTGTTCCTCAGTGAGTCTGTAGACAGGTGAATACCTTTCCCTACCAGTGTTCCTCAGTGAGTCTGTAGACAGGTGAACACCTTTCCGTGCCAGTGTTCCTCAGTGAGACTGTAGACAGGTGAATACCTTTCCGTGCCAGTGTTCCTCAGTGAGTCTGTAGACAGGTGAATACCTTTCCCTACCAGTGTTCCTCAGTGAGTCTGTAGGCAGGTGAATACCTTTCCATGCCAGTGTTCCTCAGTGAGTCTGTAGACAGGTGAATACCTTTCCGTGCCAGTGTTCCTCAGTGAGTCTGTAGACAGGTGAATACCTTTCCCTACCAGTGTTCATCAGTGAGTCTGTAGACAGGTGAATAACTTTCTGTGCCAGTGTTCCTCAGTGAGTCTGTGGACAGGTGAATAACTTTCCCTACCAGTGTTCCTCAGTGAGTCTGTAGACAGGTGAATACCTTTCTGTGCCAGTGTTCCTCAGTGAGTCTGTAGACAGGTGAATACTTTTCCGTGCCAGTGTTCCTCAGTGAGTCTTTAGACAGGTGAATACCTTTCAGTGCCAGTGTTCCTCAGTGAGTCTGTAGACAGGTGAATACCTTTCCGTGCCAGTGTTCCTCAGTGAGTCTGTAGACAGGTGAATACCTTTCCGTGCCAGTGTTCCTCAGTGAGTCTGTAGACAGGTGAATACCTTTCCGTGCCAGTGTTCCTCAGTGAGTCTGTAGACAGGTGAATACCTTTCCCAACCAGTGTTCCTCAGTGAGTCTGTAGACAGGTGAATACCTTTCCATGCCAGTGTTACTCAGTGAGTCTGTAGACAGGTGAATACCTTTCCGTGCCAGTGTTCCTCAGTGAGTCTGTAGAAAGGTGAATACCTTTCCGTGCCAGTGTTCCTCAGTGAGTCTGTAGACAGGTGAATACCTTTCCCTACCACTGTTCCTCAGTGAGTCTGTAGACAGGTGAATACCTTTCCATGCCAGTGTTCCTCAGTGAGTCTGTAGACAGGTGAATACCTTTCCCTACCAGTGTTCCTCAGTGAGTCTGTAGACAGGTGAATACCTTTCCCTACCAGTGTTCCTCAGTGAGTCTGTAGACAGGTGAATACCTTTCCCTACCAGTGTTCCTCAGTGAGTCTGTAGACAGGTGAATACTTTTCCGTGCCAGTGTTCCTCAGTGAGTCTGTAGACAGTTGAATACCTTTCCGTGCCAGTGTTCCTCAGAGAGTCTGTAGACAGGTGAATACCTTTCCCTACCACTGTTCCTCAGTGAGTCTGTAGACAGGTGAATACCTTTCTGTGCCAGTGTTTCTCAGTGAGTCTGTAGACAGGTGAATACCGTTCCGTGCCAGTGCTCCTCAGTGAGTCTGTAGACAGGTGAATACCTTTCTGTGCCAGTGTTCCTCAGTGAGTCTGTAGACAGGTGAATACCTTTCCGTAACAGTGTTCCTCAGTGAGTCTGTAGACAGGTGAATACCTTTCTGTGACAGTGTTCCTCAGTGAGTCTGTAGACAGGTGAATACCTTTCCGTGCCAGTGTTCCTCAGAGAGTCTGTAGACAGGTGAATACCTTTCCCTACCAGTGTTCCTCAGTGAGTCTGTAGACAGGTGAATACCTTTCCGTGCCAGTGTTCCTCAGTGAGTCGGTAGACAGGTGAATACCTTTCCCTACCAGTGTTCCTCAGTTAGCCTGTAGACAGGTGAATACCTTTCCCTACCAGTGTTCCTCAGTGAGTCTGTAGACAGGTGAATACCTTTCCGTACCAGTGTTCCTCAGTGAGTCTGCAGACAGGTGAATACCTTTCTGTGACAGTGTTACTCAGTGAGTCTGTAAACAGGTGAATACCTTTCCATGCCAGTGTTCCTCAGTGAGTCTGTAGACAGGTGAATACCTTTCCGTACCAGTGTTCCTCAGTGAGTCTGTAGACAGGTGAATACCTTTCCGTACCAGTGTTCCTCAGTGAGTCTGTAGACAGGTGAATACCTTTCCGTGCCAGTGTTCCTCAGTGAGTCTGTAGACAGGTGAATACCTTTCCCTACCAGTGTTCCTCAGTGAGTCTGTAGACAGGTGAATACCTTTCCCTACCAGTGTTCCTCAGTGAGTCTGTAGACAGGTGAATACCTTTCCCTACCAGTGTTCCTCAGTGAGTCTGTAGACAGGTGAATACCTTTCCCTACCAGTGTTCCTCAGTGAGTCTGTAGACAGGTCAATACCTTTCCCTACCAGTGTTCCTCAGTGAGTCTGTAGACAGGTGAATACCTTTCCCTACCAGTGTTACTCAGTGAGTCTGTAGACAGGTGAATACCTTTCCCTACCAGTGTTCCTCAGTGAGTCTGTATACAGGTGAATACCTTTCGCTACCAGTGTTCCTCAGTGAGTCTGTAGACAGGTGAATACCTTTCCGTACCAGTGTTCCTCAGTGAGTCTGTAGACAGGTGAATACCTTTCCGTGCCAGTGTTCCTCAGTGAGTCTGTAGACAGGTGAATACCTTTCCGTGCCAGTGTTCCTCAGTGAGTCTGTAGACAGGTGAATACCTTTCCGTGCCAGTGTTCCTCAGTGAGTCTGTAGACAGGTGAATACCTTTCCGTGCCAGTGTTCCTCAGTGAGTCTGTAGACAGGTGAATACCTTTCCCTACCAGTGTTCCTCAGTGAGTCTGTAGACAGGTGAATACCTTTCCCTACCAGTGTTCCTCAGTGAGTCTGTAGACAGGTGAATACCTTTCCCTACCAGTGTTCCTCAGTGAGTCTGTAGACAGGTGAATACCTTTCCGTGCCAGTGTTCCTCAGTGAGACTGTAGACAGGTGAATACCTTTCCGTGCCAGTGTTCCTCAGTGAGTCTGTAGACAGGTGAATACCTTTCCCTACCAGTGTTCCTCAGTGAGTCTGTAGGCAGGTGAATACCTTTCCATGCCAGTGTTCCTCAGTGAGTCTGTAGACAGGTGAATACCTTTCCCTACCAGTGTTCCTCAGTGAGTCTGTAGACAGGTGAATACCTTTCCGTGCCAGTGTTCCTCAGTGAGTCTGTAGACAGGTGAATACCTTTCCCTACCAGTGTTCCTCAGTGAGTCTATAGACAGGTGAATACTTTTCCGTGCCAGTGTTCCTCAGTGAGTCTGTAGACAGGTGAATACCTTTCCATGCCAGTGTTCCTCAGTGAGTCTGTAGACAGGTGAATACCTTTCCGTGCCAGTGTTCCTCAGTGAGTCTGTAGACAGGTGAATACCTTTCCATGCCAGTGTTCCTCAGTGAGTCTGTAGACAGGTGAATACCTTTCCGTGCCAGTGTTCCTCAGTGAGTCTGTAGACAGGTGAATACCTTTCCCTACCAGTGTTCCTCAGTGAGTCTCTATACAGGTGAATACCTTTCCGTGCCAGTGTTCCTCAGTGAGTCTGTAGACAGGTGAATACCTTTCCCTACCAGTGTTCCTCAGTGAGTCTGCAGACAGGTGAATACCTTTCCCTACCAGTGTTCCTCAGTGAGTCTGTAGACAGGTGAATACCTTTCCCTACCAGTGTTCCTCAGTGAGTCTGCAGACAGGTGAATACCTTTCCCTACCAGTGTTCCTCAGTGAGTCTGTAGACAGGTGAAAACCTTTCCCTACCAGTGTTCCTCAGCGAGTCTGTAGACAGGTGAATACCTTTCCCTACCAGTGTTCCTCAGTGAGTCTGTAAACAGGTGAATACCTTTCCCTACCAGTGTTCCTCAGTGAGTCTGTAGACAGGTGAATACCTTTCCCTACCAGTGTTCATCAGTGAGTCTGTAGACAGGTGAATACCTTTCCGTGCCAGTGTTCCTCAGTGAGTCTGTAGACAGGTGAATACCTTTCTGTGCCAGTGTTCCTCAGTGAGTCTGTAGACAGGTGAATACCTTTCCATGCCAGTGTTCCTCAGTGAGTCTGTAGACAGGTGAATACCTTTCCGTGCCTGTGTTCCTCAGTGAGTCTGTAGACAGGTGAATACCTTTCCATGCCAGTGTTCCTCAGTGAGTCTGTAGACAGGTGAATACCTTTCCATGCCAGTGTTTCTCAGTGAGTCTGTAGACAGGTGAATACCTTTCCATGCCAGTGTTCCTCAGTGAGTCTGTAGACAGGTGAATACCTTTCCGTGCCGGTGTTTCTCAGTGAGTCTGTAGACAGGTGAATACCTTTCCGTGCCAGTGTTCCTCAGTGATTCTGTAGACAGGTGAATACCTTTCCGTGCCGGTGTTTCTCAGTGAGTCTGTAGACAGGTGAATACCTTTCCGTGCCAGTGTTCCTCAGTGAGTCTGTAGACAGGTGAATACCTTTCCCTACCAGTGTTCCTCAGTGAGTCTATAGACAGGTGAATACTTTTCCGTGCCAGTGTTCCTCAGTGAGTCTGTAGACAGGTGAATACCTTTCCATGCCAGTGTTCCTCAGTGAGTCTGTAGACAGGTGAATACCTTTCCCTACCAGTGTTCCTCAGTGAGTCTGTAGACAGGTGAATATCTTTCCCTACCCGTGTTCCTCAGTGAGTCTGTAGACAGGTGAATACCTTTCCCTACCAGTGTTCCTCAGTGAGTCTGCAGACAGGTGAATACCTTTCCCTACCAGTGTTCCTCAGTGAGTCTGTAGACAGGTGAAAAACTTTCCCTACCAGTGTTCCTCAGTGAGTCTGTAGACAGGTGAATACCTTTCCCTACGAGTGTTCCTCAGTGAGTCTGTAGACAGGTGAATACCTTTCCCTACCAGTGTTCCTCAGTGAGTCTGTAGACAGGTGAATACCTTTCCCTACCAGTGTTCCTCAGTGAGTCTGTTATCAGGTGAATACCTTTCCCTACCAGTGTTCCTCAGTGAGTCTGTAGACAGGTGAATACCTTTCCCTACCAATGTTCCTCAGTGAGTCTGTAGACAGGTGAATACCTTTCAATACCAGTGTTCCTCAGTGAGTCTGTAGACAGGTGAATACCTTTCCCTACCAGTGTTCCTCAGTGAGTCTGTAGACAGGTGAATACCTTTCCATGCCAGTGTTCCTCAGTGAGTCTGTAGACAGGTGAATACCTTTCCCTACCAGTGTTCCTCAGTGAGTCTGTAGACAGGTGAATACCTTTCCGTGCCAGTGTTCCTCAGTGAGTCTGTAGACAGGTGAATACCTTTCCCTACCAGTGTTCCTCAGTGAGTCTATAGACAGGTGAATACTTTTCCGTGCCAGTGTTCCTCAGTGAGTCTGTAGACAGGTGAATACCTTTCCATGCCAGTGTTCCTCAGTGAGTCTGTAGACAGCTGAATACCTTTCCATGCCAGTGTTTCTCAGTGAGTCTGTAGACAGGTGAATACCTTTCCGTGCCTGTGTTCCTCAGTGAGTCTGTAGACAGGTGAATACCTTTCCATGCCAGTGTTTCTCAGTGAGTCTGTAGACAGGTGAATACCTTTCCGTGCCAGTGTTCCTCAGTGAGTCTGTAGACAGGTGAATACCTTTCCCTACCAGTGTTCCTCAGTGAGTCTATAGACAGGTGAATACTTTTCCGTGCCAGTGTTCCTCAGTGAGTCTGTAGACAGGTGAATACCTTTCCATGCCAGTGTTCCTCAGTGAGTCTGTAGACAGGTGAATACCTTTCCCTACCAGTGTTCCTCAGTGAGTCTGTAGACAGGTGAATACCTTTCCCTACCAGTGTTCCTCAGTGAGTCTGCAGACAGGTGAATACCTTTCCCTACCAGTGTTCCTCAGTGAGTCTGTAGACAGGTGAAAAACTTTCCCTACCAGTGTTCCTCAGTGAGTCTGTAGACAGGTGAATACCTTTCCCTACGAGTGTTCCTCAGTGAGTCTGTAGACAGGTGAATACCTTTCCCTACCAGTGTTCCTCAGTGAGTCTGTAGACAGGTGAATACCTTTCCCTACCAGTGTTCCTCAGTGAGTCTGTTATCAGGTGAATACCTTTCCCTACCAGTGTTCCTCAGTGAGTCTGTAGACAGGTGAATACCTTTCCCTACCAGTGTTCCTCAGTGAGTCTGTAGACAGGTGAATACCTTTCCCTACCAGTGTTCCTCAGTGAGTCTGTAGACAGGTGAATACCTTTCCCTACCAGTGTTCCTCAGTGAGTCTGTAGACAGGTGAATACCTTTCCCTACCAGTGTTCCTCAGTGAGTCTGTAGACAGGTGAATACCTTTCCCTACCAGTGTTCCTCAGTGAGTCTGTAGACAGGTGAATACCTTTCCCTACCAGTGTTCCTCAGTGAGTCTGTAGACAGGTGAATACCTTTCCCTACCAGTGTTTCTCAGTGAGTCTGTAGACAGATGAATACCTTTCTGTGCCAGTGTTCCTCAGTGAGTCTGTAGACAGGTGAATACCTTTCTGTGCCAGTGCTCCTCAGTGAGTCTGTAGACAGGTGAATACCTTTCCCTACCAGTGTTCCTCAGTGAGTCTGTAGACAGGTGAATACCTTTCCCTACCAGTGTTCCTCAGTGAGTCTGTAGACAGGTGAATACCTTTCCCTACCAGTGTTCCTCAGTGAGTCTGTAGACAGATGAATACCTTTCTGTGCCAGTGTTCCTCAGTCAGTCTGTAGACAGGTGAATACCTTTCCCTACCAGTGTTTCTCAGTGAGTCTGTAGACAGATGAATAAATTTCTGTGCCAGTGTTCCTCAGTGAGTCTGTAGACAGGTGAATACCTTTCTGTGCCAGTGTTCCTCAGTGAGTCTGTAGACAGGTGAATACCTTTCCGTGCCAGTGTTCCTCAGTGAGTCTGTAGACAGGTGAATACCTTTCCCTACCATTGTTCCTCAGTGAGTCTGTAGACAGGTGAATACCTTTCCCTACCAGTGTTCCTCAGTGTGTCTGTAGACAGGTGAATACCTTTCCCTACCATTGTTCCTCAGTGAGTCTGTAGACAGGTGAATACCTTTCCCTACCAGTGTTCCTCAGTGAGTCTGTAGACAGGTGAATACCTTTCCGTGCCAGTGTTCCTCAGTGAGTCTGTAGACAGGTGAATACCTTTCCCTACCATTGTTCCTCAGTGAGTCTGTAGACAGGTGAATACCTTTCCCTACCAGTGTTCCTCAGTGTGTCTGTAGACAGGTGAATACCTTTCCCTACCAGTGTTCCTCAGTGAGTCTGTAGACAGGTGAATACCTTTCCCTACCAGTGTTCATCAGTGAGTCTGTAGACAGGTGAATACCTTTCCGTTCCAGTGTTCCTCAGTGAGTCTGTAGACAGGTGAATACCTTTCCGTGCCAGTGTTCCTCAGTGAGTCTGTAGACAGGTGAATACCTTTCTGTGCCAGTGTTCCTCAGTGAGTCTGTAGACAGGTGAATACCTTTCTGTGCCAATGTTCCTCAGTGAGTCTGTAGACAGGTGAATACCTTTCCCTACCAGTGTTCCTCAGTGAGTCTGTAGACAGGTGAATACCTTTCTGTGCCAGTGTTCCTCAGTGAGTCTGTAGACAGGTGAATACCTTTCTGTGCCAATGTTCCTCAGTGAGTCTGTAGACAGGTGAATACCTTTCCGTGCCAGTGTTCCTCAGTGAGTCTGTAGACAGGTGAATACCTTTCCCTACCAGTGTTCCTCATTGAGTCTGTAGACAGGTGAATACCTTTGCAATGCCAGTGTTCCTCAGTGAGTCTGTAGACAGGTGAATACCTTTCCCTACCAGTGTTCCTCAGTGAGTCTGTAGACAGGTGAATACCTTTCCCTACCAGTGTTCCTCAGTGAGTCTGTTATCAGGTGAATACCTTTCCCTACCAGTGTTCCTCAGTGAGTCTGTAGACAGGTGAATACCTTTCCCTACCAGTGTTCCTCAGTGAGTCTGTAGACAGGTGAATACCTTTCCCTACCAGTGTTCCTCAGTGAGTCTGTAGACAGGTGAATACCTTTCCCTACCAGTGTTCCTCAGTGAGTCTGTAGACAGGTGAATACCTTTCCATGCCAGTGTTCCTCAGTGAGTCTGTAGACAGGTGAATACCTTTCCCTACCAGTGTTCCTCAGTGAGTCTGTAGACAGGTGAATACCTTTCCATGGTAGTGTTCCTCAGTGAGTCTGTAGACAGGTGAATACCTTTCCATGCCAGTGTTCCTCAGTGAGTCTGCAGACAGGTGAATACCTTTCCGTGCGAGTGTTCCTCAGTGAGTCTGTAGACAGGTGAATACCTTTCCCTACCAGTGTTCCAAAGTGAGTCTTTAGACAGGTGAATACCTTTCCGTGCCAGTGTTCCTCTGTGAGTCTGTAGACAGGTGAATACCTTTCCGTGCCAGTGTTCCTCAGTGAGTCTGTAGACAGGTGAATACCTTTCCGTGCCAGTGTTCCTCAGTGAGTCTATAGACAGGTGAATACCTTTCCGTGCCAGTGTTCCTCAGTGAGTCTGTAGACAGGTGAATACCTTTCCCTACCATTGTTCCTCAGTGAGTCTGTAGGCAGGTGAATACCTTTCCATGCCAGTGTTCCTCAGTGAGTCTGTAGACAGGTGAATACCTTTCCGTACCAGTGTTCCTCAGTGAGTCTGTAGACAGGTGAATACCTTTCCCTACCAGTGTTCCTCAGTGAGTCTGTAGACAGGTGAATACCTTTCCATGCCAGTGTTCCTCAGTGAGTCTGTAGACAGGTGAATACCTTTCCCTACCAGTGTTCCTCAGTGAGTCTCTAGACAGGTGAATACCTTTCCGTACCAGTGTTCCTCAGTGAGTCTGTAGACAGGTGAATACCTTTCCCTACCAGTGTTCCTCAGTGAGTCTGTAGACAGGTGAATACCTTTCCATGCCAGTGTTCCTCAGTGAGTCTGTAGACAGGTGAATACCTTTCCCTACCAGTGTTCCTCAGTGAGTCTGTAGACAGGTGAATACCTTTCCGTACCAGTGTTCCTCAGTGAGTCTGTAGACAGGTGAATACCTTTCCGTGCCTGTGTTCCTCAGTGAGACTGTAGACAGGTGAATACCTTTCCGTACCAGTGTTCCTCAGTGAGTCTGTAGACAGGTGAATACCTTTCCGTACCAGTGTTCCTCAGTGAGTCTGTAGACAGGTGAATATCTTCCCCTACCAGTGTTCCTCAGTGAGTCTGTAGACAGGTGAATACCTTTCCATGCCAGTGTTCCTCAGTGAGTCTGTAGACAGGTGAATACCTTTCCGTACCAGTGTTCCTCAGTGAGTCTGTAGACAGGTGAATACCTTTCCCTACCAGTGTTCCTCAGTGAGTCTGTAGACAGGTGAATACCTTTCCATGCCAGTGTTCCTCAGTGAGTCTGTAGACAGGTGAATACCTTTCCATGCCAGTGTTCCTCAGTGAGTCTCTAGACAGGTGAATACCTTTCCGTGCCAGTGTTCCTCAGTGAGTCTGTAGACAGGTGAATACCTTTCCGTGCCAGTGTTCCTCAGTGAGTCTGTAGACAGGTGAATACCTTTCCGTACCAGTGTTCCTCAGTGAGTCTGTAGACAGGTGAATACCTTTCCGTGCCAGTGTTCCTCAGTGAGTCTGTAGACAGGTGAATACCTTTCCGTGCCAGTGTTCCTCAGTGAGTCTGTAGACAGGTGAATACCTTTCTGTGCCAGTGTTTTTCAGTGAGTCTGTAGACAGGTGAATACCTTTCCCTACCAGTGTTCCTCAGTGAGTCTGTAGACAGGTGAATACCTTTCCATGGTAGTGTTCCTCAGTGAGTCTGTAGACAGGTGAATACCTTTCCCTACCAGTGTTCCAAAGTGAGTCTTTAGACAGGTGAATACCTTTCCGTGCCAGTGTTCCTCTGTGAGTCTGTAGACAGGTGAATACCTTTCCGTGCCAGTGTTCCTCAGTGAGTCTGTAGACAGGTGAATTCCTTTCCATGCCAGTGTTCCTCAGTGAGTCTGTAGACAGGTGAATACCTTTCCCTACCATTGTTCCTCAGTGAGTCTGTAGGCAGGTGAATACCTTTCCATGCCAGTGTTCCTCAGTGAGTCTGTAGACAGGTGAATACCTTTCCATGCCAGTGTTCCTCAGTGAGTCTGTAGACAGGTGAATACCTTTCCGTACCAGTGTTCCTCAGTGAGTCTGTAGACAGGTGAATACCTTTCCGTGCCAGTGTTCCTCAGCGAGTCTGTAGACAGGTGAATACCTTTCCGTGCCAGTGTTCCTCAGTGAGTCTGTAGACAGGTGAATACCTTTCCGTGCCAGTGTTCCTCAGTGAGTCTGTAGACAGGTGAATACCTTTCCGTGCCGGTGTTCCTCAGTGAGTCTGTAGACAGGTGAATACCTTTCCGTGCCAGTGTTCCTCAGTGAGTCTGTAGGCAGGTGAATACCTTTCCCTACCAGTGTTCCTCAGTGAGTCTGTAGACAGGTGAATACCTTTCCGTACCAGTGTTCCTCAGTGAGTCTGTAGACAGGTGAATACCTTTCCGTACCAGTGTTCCTCAGTGAGTCTGCAGACAGGTGAATACCTTTCCGTGCCTGTGTTCCTCAGTGAGACTGTAGACAGGTGAATACCTTTCCATGCCAGTGTTCCTCAGTGAGTCTGTAGACAGGTGAATACCTTTCCGTACCAGTGTTCCTCAGTGAGTCTGTAGACAGGTGAATACCTTTCCCTACCAGTGTTCCTCAGTGCGTCTGTAGACAGGTGAATACCTTTCCATGCCAGTGTTCCTCAGTGAGTCTGTAGACAGGTGAATACCTTTCCGTGCCAGTGTTCCTCAGTGAGTCTGTAGACAGGTGAATACCTTTCCGTACCAGTGTTCCTCAGTGAGTCTGTAGACAGGTGAATACCTTTCCGTGCCAGTGTTCCTCAGTGAGTCTGTAGACAGGTGAATACCTTTCCGTGCCAGTGTTCCTCAGTGAGTCTGTAGACAGGTGAATACCTTTCTGTGCCAGTGTTCCTCAGTGAGTCTGTAGACAGGTGAATACCTTTCCCTACCAGTGTTCCTCAGTGAGTCTGTAGACAGGTGAATACCTTTCCCCACCAGTGTTCCTCAGTGAGTCTGTAGACAGGTGAATACCTTTCCCTACCAGTGTTCCTCATTGAGTCTGTAGACGGATGAATACCTTTCCCTACCAGTGTTCATCAGTGAGTCTGTTATCAGGTGAATACCTTTCTGTGCCAGTGTTCCTCAGTGAGTCTGTAGACAGGTGAATACCTTTCTGTGCCAGTATTCCTCAGTGAGTCTGTAGACAGGTGAATACCTTTCCGTGCCAGTGTTCCTCAGTGAGTCTGTAGACAGGTGAATACCTTTCCCTACCAGTGTTCCTCAGTGAGTCTGTAGACAGGTGAATACCTTTCCCTACCAGTGTTTCTCAGTGAGTCTGTAGACAGGTGAATACCTTTCCGTGCCAGTGTTCCTCAGTGAGTCTGTAGACAGGTGAATACCTTTCCCTACCAGTGTTCCTCAGTGAGTCTGTAGACAGGTGAATACCTTTCCGTGCCAGTGTTCCTCAGTGAGTCTGTAGACAGGTGAATACCTTTCCCTACCAGTGTTCCTCAGTGAGTCTGTAGACAGGTGAATACCTTTCCCTACCAGTGTTCCTCAGTGAGTCTGTAGACAGGTGAATATCTTTCCGTGCCAGTGTTCCTCAGTGAGTCTGTAGACAGTTGAATACCTTTCCGTGCCAGTGTTCCTCAGTGAGTCTGTAGACAGTTGAATACCTTTCCCTACCATTGTTCCTCAGTGAGTCTGTAGACAGGTGAATACCTTTCCCTACCAGTGTTTCTCAGTGAGTCTGTAGACAGATGAATACATTTCTGTGCCAGTGTTCCTCAGTGAGTCTGTAGACAGGTGAATACCTTTCTGTGCCAGTGTTCCTCAGTGAGTCTGTAGACAGGTGAATACCTTTCCCTACCAGTGTTCCTCAGTGAGTCTGTAGACAGGTGAATACCTTTCCCTACCAGTGTTCCTCAGTGAGTCTGTAGACAGGTGAATACCTTTCCGTGCCAGTGTTCCTCAGTGAGTCTGTAGACAGGTGAATACCTTTCCCTACCATTGTTCCTCAGTGAGTCTGTAGACAGGTGAATACCTTTCCCTACCAGTGTTCCTCAGTGTGTCTGTAGACAGGTGAATACCTTTCCCTACCATTGTTCCTCAGTGAGTCTGTAGACAGGTGAATACCTTTCCCTACCAGTGTTCCTCAGTGAGTCTGTAGACAGGTGAATACCTTTCCTTGCCAGTGTTCCTCAGTGAGTCTGTAGACAGGTGAATACCTTTCCCTACCATTGTTCCTCAGTGAGTCTGTAGACAGGTGAATACCTTTCCCTACCAGTGTTCCTCAGTGTGTCTGTAGACAGGTGAATACCTTTCCCTACCAGTGTTCCTCAGTGAGTCTGTAGACAGGTGAATACCTTTCCCTACCAGTGTTCATCAGTGAGTCTGTAGACAGGTGAATACCTTTCCGTTCCAGTGTTCCTCATTGAGTCTGTAGACAGGTGAATACCTTTCCCTACCAGTTTTCCTCAGTGAGTCTGTAGACAGGTGAATACCTTTCCGTGCCAGTGTTCCTCATTGAGTCTGTAGACAGGTGAATACCTTTCCGTGCCAGTGTTCCTCAGTGAGTCTGTAGACAGGTGAATACCTTTCCCTACCAGTGTTCCTCAGTGAGTCTGTAGACAGGTGAATACCTTTCCCTACCAGTGTTCCTCAGTGAGTCTGTAGACAGGTGAATACCTTTCCGTGCCATTGTTCCTCAGTGAGTCTGTAGACAGGTGAATACCTTTCCGTGCCATTGTTCCTCAGTGAGTCTGTAGACAGGTGAATACCTTTCCGTGCCAGTGTTCCTCAGTGAGTCTGTAGACAGGTGAATACCTTTCCCTACCAGTGTTCCTCAGTGAGTCTGTAGACAGGTGAATACCTTTCCGTGCCAGTGTTCCTCAGTCAGTCTGTAGACAGGTGAATACCTTTCCCTACCAGTGTTCCTCAGTGAGTCTGTAGACAGGTGAATACCTTTCCCTACCAGTGTTCCTCAGTGAGTCTGTAGACAGGTGAATACCTTTCCGTGCCAGTGTTCCTCAGTGAGTCTGTAGACAGGTGAATACCTTTCCGTGCCAGTGTTCCTCAGTGAGTCTGTAGACAGGTGAATACCTTTCCCTACGAGTGTTCCTCAGTGAGTCTGTAGACAGGTGAATACCTTTCCCTACCAGTGTTCCTCAGTGAGTCTGTAGACAGGTGAATACCTTTCCCTACCAGTGTTCCTCAGTGAGTCTGTAGACAGGTGAATACCTTTCCGTGCCAGTGTTCCTCAGTGAGTCTGTAGACAGGTGAATACCTTTCCGTGCCAGTGTTCCTCAGTGAGTCTGTAGACAGGTGAATACCTTTCCCTACCAGTGTTCCTCAGTGAGTCTGTAGACAGGTGAATACCTTTCCGTGCCAGTGTTCCTCAGTGAGTCTGTAGACAGGTGAATACCTTTCCCTACCAGTGTTCCTCAGTGAGTCTGTAGACAGGTGAATACCTTTCCCTACCAGTGTTCCTCAGTGAGTCTGTAGACAGGTGAATACCTTTCCCTACCAGTGTTCCTCAGTGAGTCTGTAGACAGTTGAATACCTTTCTGTGCCAGTGTTCCTCAGTGAGTCTGTAGACAGGTGAATACCTTTCCATACCAGTGTTCCTCAGTGAGTCTGTAGACAGGTGAATACCTTTCCCTAACAGTGTTCCTCAGTGAGTCTGTAGACAGGTGAATATCTTTCCGTGCCAGTGTTCCTCAGTCAGTCTGTAGACAGTTGAATACCTTTCCGTGCCAGTGTTCCTCAGTGAGTCTGTAGACAGGTGAATACCTTTCCCTACCAGTTTTTCTCAGTGAGTCTGTAGACAGGTGAATACCTTTCCCTACCAGTGTTCCTCAGTGAGTCTGTAGACAGGTGAATACCTTTCCGTGCCAGTGTTCCTCAGTGAGTCTGTAGACAGGTGAATTCCTTTCCGTGCCAGTGTTCCTCAGTGAGTCTGTAGACAGGTGAATACCTTTCCGTGCCAGTGTTCCTCAGTGAGTCTGTAGACAGGTGAATACCTTTCCCTACCAGTGTTTCTCAGTGAGTCTGTAGACAGGTGAATACCTTTCCGTGCCAGTGTTCCTCAGTGAGTCTGTAGACAGGTGAATACCTTTCCGTGCCAGTGTTCCTCAGTGAGTCTGTAGACAGGTGAATACCTTTCCGTGCCAGTGTTCCTCAGTGAGTCTGTAGACAGGTGAATACCTTTCCGTGCCAGTGTTTCTCAGTGAGTCTGTAGACAGGTGAATACCTTTCCCTACCAGTGTTTCTCAGTGAGTCTGTAGACAGGTGTGTACCTTTCCGTGCCGGTGTTCCTCAGTGAGTCTGTAGACAGGTGAATACCTTTCCGTTCCAGTGTTCCTCAGTGAGTCTGTAGACAGGTGAATACCTTTCCCTACCAGTGTTCCTCAGTGAGTCTGTAGACAGGTGAATACCTTTCCCTACCAGTGTTCCTCAGTGAGTCTGTAGACAGGTGAATACCTTTCCCTACCAGTGTTCCTCAGTGAGTCTGTAGACAGGTGAATACCTTTCCCTACCAGTGTTCCTCAGTGAGTCTGTAGACAGGTGAATACCTTTCCCTACCAGTGTTCCTCAGTGAGTCTGTAGACAGGTGAATACCTTTCCGTTCCAGTGTTCCTCAGTGTGTCTGTAGACAGGTGAATACCTTTCCGTTCCAGTGTTCCTCAGTGAGTCTGTAGACAGGTGAATACCTTTCCCTACCAGTGTTCCTCAGTGAGTCTGTAGACAGGTGAATACCTTTCCCTACCAGTGTTCCTCAGTGAGTCTGTAGACAGGTGAATACCTTTCCGTGCCAGTGTTCCTCAGTGAGTCTGTAGACAGGTGAATACCTTTCCCTACCAGTGTTCCTCAGTGAGTCTGTAGACAGGTGAATACCTTTCCCTACCAGTGTTCCTCAGTGAGTCTGTTATCAGGTGAATACCTTTCCCTACCAGTGTTCCTCAGTGAGTCTGTAGACAGGTGAATACCTTTCTGTGCCAGTGTTCCTCAGTGAGTCTGTAGACAGGTGAATACCTTTCCGTACCAGTGTTCCTCAGTGAGTCTGTAGACAGGTGAATACCTTTCCGTGCCAGTGTTCCTCAGTGAGTCTGTAGACAGGTGAATACCTTTCCGTACCAGTGTTCCTCAGTGAGTCTGTAGACAGGTGAATACTTTTCCGTGCCAGTGTTCCTCAGTGAGTCTGTAGACAGGTGAATACCTTTCCGTGCCAGTGTTCCTCAGTGAGTCTGTAGACAGGTGAATACCTTTCCCTACCAGTGTTCCTCAGTGAGTCTGTAGACAGGTGAATACCTTTCCCTACCAGTGTTTCTCAGTGAGTCTGTAGACAGGTGAATACCTTTCCCTACCAGTGTTCCTCAGTGAGTCTGTAGACAGGTGAATACCTTTCCCTACCATTGTTCCTCAGTGAGTCTGTAGACAGGTGAATACCTTTCTGTGCCAGTGTTCCTCACTGAGTCTGTAGATCGCTGAATACTTTTCCCTACTAATGCCAATTATCTCTCTGCACAATTGATGATGTAAGCGAACTACCAGCTTATTTTCTTGAGGTATTTCCCTTCTCCCAGATTTTATTTGGCATAGTCCACCTAATGGCACTGAAAAGATCAAGGACATGCTGTGGGAGTTACAAAACATGCTTCTTTCACTGTCCTGTAACACAAGAGCCTATTACACCGGGTGTGCCATAGTTAATATATCTCATATTATATGATGATAAATTCAATAAAAGCAAAGAGAATGAAATGCAGCATTTTCTCTATCCAGGCATTCAGAATTGAACCTATATTCCTTGCACCTCTTTTAAACATGAAAAAATGTCATCCTTATAAAAAGTAATAAACTATGATCTATATATTAGAAAAGATATACTACCTTATATAATATACTGAATTCTGTTGCTTGTTTATAAATATAAGCAACTTAGTATCTTGTCTAATTTGCATACCTATAGCTTAAATACTTTATGTATATGGCTTAGAGATACAATGATTAGCTGCTGTATAGAAATAATGAAAATGGAGATAGGGTGTGGTGCATATCCTGCCTGTCTATTAAGCCCATCCGGAAGGTGCATCTGATGTAATAGAACCAGTATGTTTCTTCTAACATTAAAATTACAAAATTATTTAGGTAAAATTATTTAGTTGGTTACTTAATCATTTTCTCTTGATGAGTGGTAACACTGTACTGAAATCTGTGCCAGTTTAAATGTAACACCACACACCAACACTCTATCTC
The DNA here is from genome assembly GCF_048418815.1 of Hemitrygon akajei. Taxonomy (NCBI): domain Eukaryota; kingdom Metazoa; phylum Chordata; class Chondrichthyes; order Myliobatiformes; family Dasyatidae; genus Hemitrygon; species Hemitrygon akajei. Next base: position 72,480,654 of record NC_133142.1, on the reverse strand, counting down.
AGTGTTGTAATAGAAATACTTAATTAAACTAAAAATACTTGAGCATGTTTAAAATATATACCTTCCTGAGGTTGATGCAACAATGATTTATTTCAACTTTTATTGTAGAGACTCTGTATAAGATTATCCAGTTGAACATTTTTGTGACTATATGAGTGAAACAGGATTGGTTTCATGACTGGAGCAGACTTTGACTCTTTTCATGGGATGCTTTATTATCTTGCCTTTAAAAGCCATGTTTTAGCTCTCATTGTGATGTGGAGAGTAGAACTATAATCATGAGAGGGCTACATTCTACCTACAATGTCAAACTGTTCTGAAGCTCAATTCTAACCCAAGTGCTGAGAATAATGGATAAACTGGGAGTGCTTATTTGTCAGTTGACTAAACTTAAATTCTATCACAAACCACCGAGGCTTTTACTTTTATAACCAACACAAAGATCGGCAAGAGCTGATTGCCATCTTTTTAACATCTACAGACAAGTAATTTTAGTTTACATTTGAAGATCTGTTTGATAATTTAACTTTTGCTCCTTTGTGCACTCGGCCACCTTCAATCGTAAGTTGGATAGATAACCTCTCAGCTCCCCAACAAACAAATGCAGGAGTTAAACCTAGGGTGATTCTCATTGAATGTCTCCCTTAATTTCTGTAGAGACAGTTCAGTTGTGTTCACTTCCATGACAACGTTTACCAAGAACTCAATCACAGCTGCAAATTGACATCCTACCAAGTCAGCAGTGCAAAATCCAATTGGCTTGAGTAGTCAATGTCATAGCTTCATCTGGGAATTCTGAACATATGTTGATAATAGTGATGTTAGAATCAGCTTCCAGTGCTTACATTAACAAATGTGTTCATTTAACTGATGCATGATGACATTCACAACACAGACTGAACATCTGTGGTGCCATGAATGGAATTATATTGAGAAATTATTGAAGAATTTTTATGTTACTACTTGATATGAATTGATAAATATCTAAATCCATTTCAACAATTGAACAATTACAATGTGACTATTAATTCCACACATAAAGTTATCAAGCAGGATGGGAATTTTCATCAAGGTTTATATATTGTGACGCATTCCTCTATCCATTGTACAAATAAAATCATGCATGCATGCTTTAAACGCAGCAAACAACAACCAAGAGCTCGTCTTTCTCTGTTCTCTGTATGTGTACAATAAATAGCCAAGGCTTTATAAGGCATTGCATGGACAGTGCTTGGCGTATCGTGAGCAATTCTGGGCCGCTTATCTAAGAAAGGATGGGCTGGCATTGGAGAGGAGGTTTATGAAAATAATCCCAGGGATGAAACATATGAGGAGCATTTCATAGCTCTGGGCCTTTACTTGCTGGAGTTTAGAAGAATTGGGGAAGGGGGGTCCTCACTGAAACCTATTCAACATTGCAAGGTCTAGATACAGCGGACTTGGACAATATGTTTCCAACAGTGGGAGAGTCTAGGACCAGAGCACGCAGCCTCAGAACAGAAGAATGCCCCTTCAGGACAGAGATAAGAAGGAATTTTATTGGTCAGAGCATGGTGAACCTATGGAATTCATTGCCACTGACAGCTGTAAAAGCCAAGCCACTGGGTATATTTAAAGCAGAGATTGATAGGTTCTTGATTAGTAAGAGCATCCAAGGTGATGGGCGAAGGCAGGAGAATGGGGTTGAGAGAGATCATAAATAACCATGATTTAATGGTGGATCAGACTCGTTGGGCCAAATGGCCCAATTCTGGCTCCTTTGTCTTATGATCTTATGGTCTAATTGGCTTACAGTGAGAATATTGCCAAGTGTATTCGGCTCTGTGGAACCAGATGGGCTCCGACCTACTGGAAGTGTACAACGCTACGCTGCTGGCAGGCAGCATGTCAGAACCCATGAGGAAGGGCATCATCACCCTCATCTACAGGCAGAAGGGGGAGAGGGAAGACATTAGAAACTGGAGGCCCATCTCACTCCTGAATGTGGACTACAAGATCCTGTCCAAGTCTATCGCCAACAGGGTCAAGTCTGCACTGGAGCAGGTGATCCATCCGGACCAAACCTGTGCTGTACCGGGCAGGAAGATCTCAGACAGCCTCGCACTGCTGAGGGACACCATCGCCTACGTGCAGGACAGGGGGGTGGACGCCTGCCTGGTCAGCTTGGACCAGGAGAAAGCCTTCGACAGGATATTGCACACGTACATGGTGGATGTACTCTCCAAAATGGGATTTGGGGGGAGAATCCGGAATTGGATCAAACTGCTCTACACGGACATCTGTAGCGCAGTCCAGGTCAATGGGTGGGAAACAGACAGCTTCCCCATCAGGTCTGGAGTCAGGCAGGGCTGCCCTCTCTCCCCTGTCTTGTTCGTGTGCTGCATAGAACCCTTTGCCGAAGCCATCAGGAGGGATGGGGGCATAAGAGGGGTGAAGCTGCCAGGCAGTGGAGGGACCCAAGTCAAAACCTCCCTGTACATGGATGACTTCACCGTCTTCTGCTCTGATCCGAGGTCAGTTCGCAGGCTGATCGGCATCTGCGAACAGTTCGAGCAGGCGTCGGGGGCCAGGGTCAACCACACGAAGAGTGAAGCCATGCTCTTCGGCAACTGGTCTGACCAATCCAGTGACCCCTTCACCATCAGGGCTGATCACCTGAAGGTGTTGGGGATCTGGTTTGGAGGGGCTGACGTGTGCAACAGGAACTGGCAGGAGCGGACTGCTTTGGTCAAAAAGAAACTGGGACTGTGGGGAGGGCGCTCCCTTTCGATAACGGGCAAGAACCAGGTCATCAGGTGTGAGGTGCTGAAACTCGGTGCAGCCACCGCAAGGGCCCGGTGGGGAAGGACCACAGTTTAGGGTTCTTCTCCCGCGGGAGTTGAGGGGTGGGGGGGCGGGGGGGCACCCCTCAACAAGAGCATGTAAATATGAAATAACAGAGTGCCACCTAGGTGGCTAAAAATGTGGAAATGTAAAGACCGTAATGGAACCATTTGTAAAGGATTGAGAGACATTGAATGGTTTATTGTACATAATTTTATTTTCGAATAAAGAATATTTTGTTTAAAAATATTGCCAAGTGGCTTTGACACTAATGCCAGGTAGTATCTATAAAAAAGAGGATTGTTGATGTTTTGGGCCAAAACCTTTCACCAGGACCCACTGAAGGATCTCAGGCCAAAATATTGACAATACTCTTTTCCATAGATGCTACCTGGCCTGCTGAGTTCCTCCAGCATTTTGTGTGTGTTGCTTGAATTTCCAGCATCATCAGATTTTCTCGTTTGTGATTGACACTAATGTCTATCAATTGTTTACCTGAGAAACATGCTGCATGGGAACATGTAAATAAAGGGCCCTGTGTTAATTTTTAATTTTGTACAATTTGGGCCCATGCACACACATTGGGGGAAAATCTGCTCCCAGCAGTGATTGCTTGCACCAACCTCACTAATTACTTTCACTCTGTTTCAGAAAGGCACTCTTGAAATCATAGACATTTACAGCACAGAAAGGGATCATTCAGTCCACTGCATCCAGGTTACATGTTACAAATTCTCTTCATCTGTCGATCCATAATTCTTGTACCTTATATTTGTTCAAGTACTTATATTCATGTATGACTATTCAACTTGGCTAGTTTATTACATCAGAGCTGAGTAAGATTATTATTTTAGTGCCTTTTTGCTTAATTTGCAGTTTTATTAAGTTGACTTCATGCTTCTTAAAAACTTCATTGAGAAGGTTGAACTTTATACTGAAAGAGTCCATGATATTCTTCTATTTAAAAGCAATTTGGATTCAAAATGAGATCCCAAGGTGTTGGAGATAGCTTTCTTTCTTGCTACAGGTTAAGGGAAACTAGTTTGAAAGAATTTGTCATTAAGAAATGACCTTTCCCATCAACAACCCCATCTTCCATTTCTGGCACATTGCAATTTAGATTGGGCCTTTAGACAGAGCTGCAAAGAGGAAGCTGCTCTATGATGTCCATGAAAATGGCATTCCTCGGGACTCATGTGGACTATCTGTGGGAAATTATCAACCCTGGCTATCACTCATTAAACTAGAGCAAGTTTCTAATTTAGAACATATTGCAGAAAATTCAATTACCAGTTAATAACTGTTTTTCCCCCTTCCATGAATTGACCCTAAATTGAAATTCACAAAACAGATCACCAGGGACACAGATCATGTGAGATAGTTCATTAGTTTATCCCCAACTCCCCCCTCAAAAAAAACAAGATTTAAAGAGGAACAAGGTTCATGAAGAGTGTGGACAACATAGGATGTTTAATAAACATTTAAGAAAATATAAACACAAGAGATTCTGGAGATGCGGGAAATCTGGAGCAACTCACACAAAATGCTGGAGGAACTTAGTAGGTCAGGCAAATTCGATGGAGATGGATAAACAGTCGATGTTTTGAACCTATACGATTCATGAGGACTAGAAATGAAGGGAGAAGATGCCAGAATAAAAAGGAGGGGGGAGGGGAAGGTGATTGGTGAAAGTGATTTCCCAGGTAGGTGGGAAAGGTAAAGGGCTGGAGAAGAGGGAATCTGATAGGAGAGGAGAGTGGTCCATGGGAGAAAGAGAAGCAGGAAATGTGTTCTCTTTACCTCCCCCAAGCCATCCATTAGCAGAGAATGATGATATGTCATTCACATCACAGCGCCTACAAACAAGCACAGTGAGACAACATGAAATCTGTGCTTGTTAATAATGGAAGTAATATCATAGAACGAGTTGTAAATTGGGAAGTGCAAAGGAAGGGAAACTACAATCTTCAAGGCAGGTACTGAGCAAGTTGATGGAACTGTGGACTGACAGGTCTTCAGATCCTTGTGGATTTCATCATACGGTTTCCAAAGAAGTGATACTGTGATACAGTACTGTGCAAAAGTCTTAGGCAGATTTATATAATTAGGGTGCCAAGGAATTTTTACAATACTGTAGTTATTTTATGTATTGCACTGTACTGCTGCCACAAAAAAACAAATTTCATGACATATGTGAGTTATGATAAACCTGATTCTGATATGGGTCTCTTTTGTGGACTGAGCATGGGATAAGGGCAGGATGACAGGAAGCATGGTTAGGAAAGGGGAAGGGAGAGAGGAAGAAGCGGGAAGCACTTGAGAGACGTTCTGTAATGACCAATAAACCAATTGTTTGGAATCACATGACCTTGCCTGGTCACAGGTCTGCGCCCACAGCACATCCGGACCCTTGGCACTCTTCTCTACTACCTGGTCCATACCTCTCCTGCGGCACTCCACCTTCACCAATCCCAACATCCTTTGCTCCTGCTGGAATTCCAAACTCTCGCTCCAATCGACTTTGACAAATACAGTACTGTGCAAAAGTCTTAGATGCCCTAGCTATATATATGTGCTTAAGACTTTTTACCTGGCAGGTGGGGCTCATCAGTCTTGGACGGCAGCCCGCCTAGGAGAAGGAAAACTCTGATTTTAATCCTCAGCTGCCTTGCAGCCACACCCACCCAATGGAAAGACTTAAGGAGTAAACCCTGAGGAAGAAATCTGCAGCCGGGGTCCCTAAGGCAGTTTGATGTTGTTTACTCTCTGGCAGCCTCTGCAATGACACTGGTGCCAAGCTGTATCAGTGCTTGTCCTTCCCTTGGACTACATCAGTAACGTGGAGAGGGGGAACCCACTGCATGGGCAACAGCTGGTTCTTCAAATCTTCCCACCCAGGCTTGGGCCCTGGAGAGAACACTGTCCACCAGAGGTGCAAACCCATAATAACCTGGGATCAATGGCTGCCTACTACTAAGACTTTTAAAAAGTACAGTATTTGAATCATTGGTTTTAATTTTACTTAGTTCTCTAGATTCAGAGAAGATTCCATTAGACTGAAAAGCAGCAAATGCTTCTGAACCTTAATAGCTGGCACAGGAAGAATTATAGATTTCAATAAGGCATTTAAAGACTTGGCATGTCAGAAGTTGTTGGGAAAAAATGAAGGTGTATGGTGTATGAAATACCATTTTGGTGTAAATAGAAGAATGGCTGCTTACTGTAGCAGGAAATGGATAGACATAACTGATTCTTTTTCTGTAGCGATTGGTGTACCAAAGGGATCACTGCTTGGGCCTTGACTCTTTACAGTTTATCCAAATGACTTAAGGCGTGGAAGTATGGTTGCTAAATTTGCTGATGATGCAAAAATAGGGAGGGTGATAAGCTGTGAAGAGTGCATAAGGAAGCGGGAAATGGATACAGGTGTGTCCCCCATTTACAAAGGAAGAGCGTTCCTATGAAACGTTTCTTAAGCTGAAATGGCGTAAAGCGAAGAACCATTAATTTACATTGGAAAAATTTTCGTAAAAGTGAAAGTCCTCTTTGTAATGCGAAAACAAGTTACTAATGTAGGTCTTTAGTGAAAGTGAAGTGGCGTAAAGCGAACATTCGTAAAGCGGGGGACGTAGGTAGGCTAAGTGGGCAAAGATTAGGCCATGGGGTGTAATGTAGAAAAAGTAGAAGTGTTTGTTTTGACAAATACAAATTTAAAAATGGAGCACTTTGTCTAAATAGTGACAAGTCATAGAGCTCTGGGACATAAAGAAATCTGATACCCAAGTGCATGATCTGCAAAAGGTTACTGTGCTGGCTTTGTAAGGGTTTAGAGGCACTAACAGAGTGTTATTGTTTATTGCTGGGGGAAGGGAGTCTGAAATGGATGAGATTATACCACCTCTAAGTGGGACATGGCTATAATTTCCTCTAGAGAGCTATGTACAGAAATCTCTTCTTATCTTAAGGAGGATGTTGATACTCGGATGCAGCAGATAGAGGGTTGTGTCATGAGGAAAGATGGTGCTGAAGTTACAATCATGAGAGGCGTTGACAGGGAACACAAGGAATGTATGATTCCATAGTATCTGGAAACAAGGGTCATTATTTATAAAAAAGGTTACCCATTTAAGGGAGAGATGAGTTGAAATATTCTATCAGAAATTTGTGTGTCTTTGGAAGTCTTTTCCACAAAGGAAAAGGAGGAAGTACTCTTGTATATTTTTAAGGTAGTGATAAATAAATACCAGCTAAGCCAAAGGACGAGAAGTTGTTATGGGAAGACAGGAGTGCAGAGTTCAGATTATTGAGATGTTTTTTAATTGGCCGAACAGGCAGTGAGTGGCCAATACCTGCACTGGATTCATATGTTTATATATATCATGTCTGGGTGAAAAATGGTTAAGCAGTGAGTAAATCAAAGTTTACAATAAGAAGTTATGTTTTGGCAGAAGTGTTGAGAGGTGGAAGTTTAATAATATGTATCACCAACAAAGGGTAGTATAATCCTAAATTTCAGGAGGATTGCAAGTACAAATCAATTAAAATCTGCCAGGTTAGCTGAAAATGTTTCACCATTACCTAAAGTATAGCAAAGGGAAAAATGTGATCTTCAACAGATTAATTTGAAGTGGAAGTAGTGAAGGACCACAGCCATAAAGTATTAACAAGGTGAAAAGAAAAGCTCCTCCAGTTCTTGCCTACTGACACCCTGCATGATCCAGGAATTGCCTCTGCATACTCTGGTAAGTAATTGTCATTGTGTTCTGTACTATAAATGAGTTATGTTAACAAATGCAATGCATCCTATACCAAAGATAACAAATAATTTATATAAAAAGTTTAGATATTTTTGAGAGATTTACAAATATGTTCATTTATGAGGACTTAAGATTCTGAAGGCAAAGTGTCACTAATTTCTTTCTGTTCTTTTCACAGATATCTCGGGACTCTCTGCTTCAGCTACAAGTCAGAACTCGCCACCGATTTCAGAGGCAGCTGGCTACCCAACAACATCTGAGTCGGCAACAACATCTGTTTCACCCAGTGCCCAAATTGCGCTTACCAGCACCGCTCCTATTTCACCTTCTTCTCAAACACGGGTTAGATCACCTGCACAAGAGAATGGCATAGAGGAATTAGCAGTGCCAGTGGAAGGTGCTGAACTGGACAGACCTGCTGCAGATAGCAGCAGTCATAAGGAGGAGGCCCCTGAGCATGATAATGAGGGCACAGATGATGATGGGCAGGCCTTCAAGGCAAAAGTACTAGTGCACCAACAGGATATTCACCGGGCAGTGAAGAACTTTCACAAGTCCATGGATCAAAGATTAGAAGAAATTCAAGGATCTCTCTTTGATCTGAACGAGGTGTTAGACACCCGAATGGGCACTGTGCAGACCTGTATGGTGGCCCATGGAGTGAGTGACTTGGTATCAGTTCTGAAGGAAGGGCTGATAGATCTCAAAGAAGGATTGCAGGCAGCTATCAGGGAAGGTTTCACAGAGCTTCGGGAGTCCATGAAAGCTGGGTTTAACCAATTGGATGATCGCCTTGAGCATATGGAAAACACACTGGAAGAAACCTTGGGACAACAAAGACTTGAAGATGGCACTCATACCAGTAATTTGTCCCTATTAGTGACAAGCTCAAGTACAATAACAACAGAAACATATCAGGTAGACATTGGACCTTCCTTACAGATGTGTCAACAGATTTCTTGCCATGATGCACACACGTCAGCCAATGCCGCTGCTTTGTCCATAATCCATGCTCCGCAGATTTCATCGACTGACATTACAATGACAAGATCACAGTCTGCTACCAGTGGGCACTCACTGAAAAGATGCTGTAAGGTTACACTGGAAAAGCTACCACAGTACAAACATTAGGCACGCACGTTTCATCAGTATGTAAATAAAAAAAATGCCATTTCATTCTTGTATTTGCTTCAGTTATTTGTAACGTCTCTAAGATTTGAACTATTCCACGTGTGTCGTGAATGAATTATATGAAAGCATTTCTCTTTCATGATGGTCTTTTCTTCTTTGAGTTCACATTTTTATCACCACTTTATTCCATGTAATTCAAGATAAATATAGACTAGTATTTTGTAAGGATCAATAATATTTCTGTAAACAGCACAAAAAAAGTCAGTTTGTCACTTCTTCAGGTGAAGCCATCCTCAAGCCCAGTGCCAAGACAATCACAATCGGGCAGACCCTCCATGAATCTTGACTTCTGCTTGCACAGCACTTGTCCACTTTGATCAAGTTGAATGCCTTCTTTAAACTGCCAGATTATATAACATACTGTACACAGCAAAGGTTAACCTCCCTGGCTGGCAAAATGAGATACGTCCATCCTGCCTTCAGTCAAACTCATCAGTTCTGGGACATCCCTCTGAAATGCCGAAGCTTCAGTCTGCTTTATTCCATGGGTTCACTCTCATGTCTTCAATGGAAAACCTTGGTCACCCGAGAGCCAAATTTGCACACAAGCTGCCTTCCTCAAAACATGCTGCTACATATGAATCATGTAAATTAAAAGAATTGTGTATTGAGTCAGGGACCTCCACAGTACTCTCTCACAAAGAGATGCCATGCACTGCGGAGTAGCTTCATGCTTAGGGAACTGAATTCCTTTCAGCTGGTGCACTCAAGATGATCTTCAGGGATGTTCAGATTGTGCTATGTCAAACACAGCTGGAACTCGAAGAAAGAAGAGTGCAATATTTCATCCGCCTTTTGAATTGTTCTTTAGTGGAAAAATGAAAGAAGAATGAAGAATGTACCTTGAATGCCTCAAGCAACATGCACTTTGTCCAAAGAATCAATTCTGCCAGATATATTGTGGTACATTGTGTCAAAAGGAAATTGAAGGTAGGTGTAACTGTAAAGGCTTCCAATATTGGGATTGATGAAATAATTCTCCAATGTCAAGGAATTAAATCCCACAACCTAATGTTGCACCTCAGTCCTTGTGATCCTCAGTGTAAGTTTTGAATCCTTTTCTTGGTAACACTGTCAATCTCAATGCATACTGTAGATTTCTAAACTAGCTTTTCTACTAGGGGTCACTTTGCACTTCTTCCCAAAGGATTAGTTGCATCTTACACTCTTCTTAGAATTGATATTGAGTAAGGTATCCACTTGCAAAAGAGAAAGGTTTTGATCAAATATTTCAAACTGAAATTCATGTCAAGAAATTATCTGTGAAGTTGCTTTGTCAAGTGAGATGCAAAAAATATATAAAACACCTCTCAATCCTCCGACCTATTAGATTCAGCCTTTTACATTATTGAATCATACTTTTCAGTTAAATTGCTTTATTTTAATTTCAGGTTTTATAAAGGAAGATTTGAGGGTACAGTACTTGAGTAAATACTTATTTATAAACACATTCTACAAAAGCTACTAGAGGCACTGAATAGTTTTGTTTATAGTTTTTTGGTTCTGAAACTCAATCTGGGATCTGAGTCCTTCAGTTGAAGTCAGTTTGATTTGTCAAGCTTAAGTGGGGCTTAGTGAAATTAATGAGATACATCAATACAGTCCTTAGTTGCCTTAAATTGGGGTATTGGTACAAAGTCAACTGTTATTCATGAGGGCCAGAAGATAGCTAATGTAGAAAACCAAAATGGCACATTAGCTGAGCTGGGGTCTGTGAGGTCAAAGCTAAGATATTTCGGGTCGAAGTACAGGGAGTTAGGGTGCTGAATTCAATCATCCACAAAAAAAGGCTTTTGTTGTTCCCATTGAGCAGGTTGCAGGCAGCAAATCATCTATGTCGTCTGTTTGCGTGATAGTCGCTGCGTACTGCAAGTAACATGCACAGTGGTCATTGGCTGATGCTTCATCTGGTCTAATATTGTGATAAGCTGGCCCCTGTTAAAACAGCCCAGTTATAGCCTACCTGATTTATTTGATTTATTTAAAGATAAATAAATACATCTTTGGTACATATTTTGATTGTAGGAGGAAACCAGAACACATGGAGGAAACCCATGTGTTCACAGGTAGAACTTACTGCCAACACCGGCATTGAACTCTGTATTCCGAAACACCTTGAGTGGTAACAGCATCATGCCAACTGCCATGCTACAAAGGTGCCCATTGGATGTTGAAGCGAAGGCCCAGGAAGTGTTTCTGAATCTGGGAAACATTAAAGGAGGACATAAAATTGGACAGAGTGGGCTCCAAGATCATTGGAGCAGCACTCGACATCAGAGGAGATGGAAGAGGAGAGAGTTTCTGGATCCAGCAAGGGTCAGGAAGCACTGTAGACACACTGACAAACAATGGTAAAGGTGAATACTAGGAGTCATACTCCAGTGCTTGATACAATTCAGCAAGAAATTCACCTTACTTGAGTAGTCAATGACAGCAAGTGTGTCTACAAGAGTTCCATCCCATGAGCTGCACAATTAGCCAAGAAATATGTGGTTCATTTGCAACCCTGGTAACGCAAGCACCAGCAACCTTCATCATGAAGAATCATACCCGACTTTCCAACAGTCCACTCAATCACAATTCACAAGGAGACCAAACCTCACATGCACATGGTTACCAGGTGTTTCGACCACAATCAGCATGATTGAGAACTCACCACCCTGCACTGGTACACTTCAAACCTTCTTAGTACAAAACTGATGGTAGGAAGGAGATGCATGCTCTGATCATTATGGAGGAGACAATGCTGGTCATCCCTGGGATGCCTGTTGGTGAGGGTAGAGTCAGTAGCCACAGACCTGAGTCTACCAACAGTGAGCAAGTCCTCTGCCCGATTCTTCCTCTTCGCACATTACACCTACTCAGTTGGAATTCCTTTAGATTTATCAGCTAAGGATGATGTAAGTTTGCACCCTGCAGCCGTGGCAAGGACTAGAATGGAAGTCAAGTGTGTGTTTAGTGCTGTCTGCCTGTGTTTAACAGGGACTCCTTCTCGAGACTCACTCGCTGCCTCAGGAGGAAGGTGCATGAGTCTTCCTCATGCTGCAAGGTTTGAAAGGGCTCTACAATTTGACGTTTAATATTCTGTGTGCTATTCGCTCACTTTTTTTCCACTTGTGTGATCTGTTCCTTTCTTTGCGTTGGGTGCTTGATGTTTTCTCTGGACAGATTCCATGGTGTTTGTTTGTTTTGTGGCAGACGAATCTCGGGGTTGTATACTGACCACATACTAGCATCTTTGCAGGCACTCCGTTAGTGGATTGCACACAGCCATCTGCTCAAAGGGTCCAGAATGGCAGGGGACTGTGATGAGGCAGAGGTGCCCAGAGAAAAGGATAGCACTGATACCATTTTGTTAGAGGGCAATCATTACTATGGGAAGGGCAAAGGGCCAGGCTACAGAAGACTGGTATATAAAATCAAATGTTTGATGTATTTGGCAAATTGACAGGAAGCTTTTGTTTACCATCAAAGTCCAGCACTAACGTAGTACAGGATTTTGTACAAGTCCTTGGAGCCCAGTTTTTCCATCATGGAAAGTGGACATTTATCAGGAAATGTAGAGGGGGTTTGACTTAAATACAGAGCAGCAGAAACAATTCAGCAGTGATTAATAACACTAATAGCAAACTGCAAAATAACAAGCCCTGGGGGCCCATGAAACGAGGCAGAACAGTTACTTAACACAACAAGGCAACAAGGTAACTGAAGGCTAGGAGCAACTGGTTGAGGCTGGCTGGTTCGTACAGGTGAACAGGGACTGTGGATGAGAGCTGGGTTTAAAGAGGCTGCAGGTGATGAATTGGCCACACAATTAGGTGTGACCTAATTGCTGAGGCCACACAGCATGGCCTCAGTGTGGGCACTCTTACCACTGCTGCCATGGACATTTTCAGTGAGAACTGCTGAGGAGGAGGTCAAGTTTATCCTTTGTTATTTCTCAAGTAAAACCTGCTGCCAGCTCTCCTTACCAGTTCCATCTTTCATGATGAGCACTGGTAATGCATCTGAGCTGGTCTTTGACCTACTGTAGCTCTTCATTGTATTTCTTTGTTCTATTGTGAATGCCCACAAGAAAATGAATCTCAGGGTAACATATGGTGACATATACATAAATTTGAACCTTAGCTGGGGTGCATTCACAGTGTTTCTTCCCATGTACTATGGAGTCTGGTTAATTGGAACACATCGGGACCAATGCATTTTGGCCCAATTATTAACAGCTGCCCCCCTGACACTCTCGAACTTCCAGCATACAGTTAATGTCTTCCACAGTGAAGACTGATGCAAAATACTTACTCAGTTTGTCTGTTATTTTCTTGTCCCCCATTACTACCTCTCCAGCATCATTTTCCAGTGGTTCAGTATCTATTCTCCCCTCTCTTATTTCATTGTGACATTCAAGATGATTGCCAATACCCTCAAATTTTCATAGTGCCTAACTTGGTGAAGTAGTGAAATCATTTCATTTTCACTCCCGGCCAATGCTGGCATTTCCAACCGTGAATGTTTAAAATTGCAGTTAAGAAAGTAGTCTTACTGTTTATTTCTCACCAACTATCAGTGACAAAAATCACTGTTTTTTGAACACAAACACACACAAATGATGCTACTTACAAACTGGTCGCTCTAAGCATGGTATCGTGTCTAATGGCCATAAAAATGCATGTGACTGATGCTAGTTAGAACCTGTTTAGCAACAGACTCCCACCCAGTAAAGTGGCATAGTGGCCCACAGTGGGCCAGAGGGCCTGTTTTCATTTTGTCAAACTCCTTTACCAGCACCTCATTGAGAAGGAAACTACGTGCCCAGATTGAGTGCAAAGGGCATGGTTTTGTTTGTTCTTTAACATGATGGCTTTGTAGCTCGTGTTCTATCAGAATCAGGTTTAATGTCACTGGCTTACCTGGTGAAATTTACGATTTTGCATCAGCAGTACATTGCAATTGTGGTGGATGTCCGTCGTTTCTGACAATGACAGAGAACCTGTGCGAGAGAGTTTTTAAGAATGGAAAAGCAATTGCACTGGGACAGTTCCACTCTCTCCCCCAGCTCAGAAGTCCAGGACCAGTGATACGAACAAGTATGACAAACAGGGGTCTTCCTTGGCTGCAGTGGATGACCATGACACTTTCCATATCCTGCAATGCCCTTTGCTCTCCACAAAGCACTGTAGTACCACTTCCTGGCCATTGCTAGATTTCATCAGCCCGGTCCGCCAGAAATGATTTCACATGTTAGGATAGGCACATCCCTATCCCATTGGAATACGAGACCACCTGGTTTAGCCCATCTGTTGTAGCAGTGTACCAGGGTGTGGCTGCTGTCACATGCAAAGCTACAGGTGAGAACTGAGTGTCCGGTGGGGACCAAAGGAACGCCCCGGAATGGACATGACCAGCCCCTTCACCGGTGATGCTCCCCCTTTCTGAACACCCGATACATACCATATTGCAATACAGATTAACACGAAGAACTATAAATCACAATAACTAGTGTGTATTTAAAAATAAATTAAATAAGCAGTACAAAAAGAGAGGAAAAGACACTGAGGAAGTCTTGTTGGGTTTATTGTCTATTTGGAAATCTGATGACGAAGGGGAAGAAGCTGTTTCTGAAATATTGAGTGTGTGTCTTCAGGCTCCTGTATCTTCTCCTTGATGGTAGCAATGAGAAGAGGGCATGTCCTGGGTGATGACGGTCCTGATGCTGCCTTTTTGAGGCATCTCCTTTTGAAAGTGTCTCTGATGCTGGGGAGACGAGTGCCCATGATGGATCTGGATTAGAATACAACTTTCTGCAGCTTCTTCCAATCATGTGCTGCGGCCCTCCATACCAGACAATGAAACTCGTGAGTGTTACCAAAGATAGCTCACACTCCTAATGAAACATAGCCGCTCTTGTGCTTTCTTTGTAATTGCATCAATATGTTGGGCCCAGGATTTATGTATTACTTGTTTACTGTCTTTTACCATTTGAATGATTTGTACTCTTTTGCACATTGAATGTTTGTCAGACTTTGTTTTCTGTGGTTTTTTAATGGATTCTACTGTATTTCTTTGTTTCCCTGTGTGTGTCCGTAAGAGATTGACATTCAAGATTGCATTTGGTATCCAAGTGCAAGTTCAAATTTATTGTCATCTGACTGTACAATATATACAACCAAAAGAAACAACATCCCTCCAGATCAGGGGGCATCCACAACACACATATCACACACAGCACATAGAACAAAATATTACCACAAATAAGTTAATAGAAAATAAGTCAAAATGCACATGAAGTGTGCAGCACAGGTAAAAAGTAATCCTAGTGATGAGACCTCATTGGTGGCAGAGTATTCATTAGTCTCACAGCCTGAGGGAAGAAGCTGTTACCCAGTTTGGCAATCTTAGTCCTGATACTCCTGTACCTCTTTTCTGACAGGAGTGGGTCAAAGGGTTGTGGGATGGGTGGTAGGGATTCTCAACAATGCTTCCAGGTAAGTGCCACAAATGAGAGTCAGGAAGGAGATTCCTGTGATCCTCTCAGTGGTTTTTACTGTCCTCTGTAGGGTCTTGTGGTCCGATGCCTTGCAGCTTCCGTACCTCATGAAGGATGCAGCCAGACAGGACACTCTCGATGGTGCTCACATAGAAAGTTGTTCGAATGAGGGCCGGGAGCCTTCCATGCCTTAATCTAATCAGAAAGTGTAGAAGCTGCTGTGCCTTCTTGACTAATGTTGTCTTGCTCATGTTGAGACTCAGGTTGTTGTTCTTGTACCATTTAACAAACCTCTCTACCCTTTTCTCTCTGTATGCTGACCAACCGCTGCAGTATCATCAGCAAACTTGATAATGTGGTTTGAGCTGAATCTGCTAGGGCAGCCATGAGTCAGCACTATACAGAGCACATAACCTGTGTGCTCAGTATGATGGAGCTTGAGAAGTTACTGCTAACTCAGACTGACTGGGGTCTTCCCATCAAGAATTCCAAGATCCAGTTACAGAGAGGAGCATAGAATCCCAACGAGGACAGTTTGCCCTCCAACCTCTGAGGGATGATCATGTTAAAAGCTTTGCTAAAGTCAATGAACAACATCTTGGTGTATAAGGAATTGTTTTCTAGGTGGGAGAGGACAGAGTCCAAGGCTGAGGCTATGGCATCATCAGTGGATGGGTTTGAGCAGTAGGTGAATTGGAAGAGGTCCAATGTAGCTGGAAGGTGGGATTTTATACAATTCAGTACCAGCTGCTCCAAGCAATTCATGATTGTTTAGGCCAGTTACCATCACTATCTTAGGTATCGGAATGATGGTGGCTTCCTTGAAGCCTTCAGGGGCAGTGGACAGTTGCAGAGATGTTAAAGGTGTCTGTTAAGTTAGATTGGTAGTATATTTACTTTGAACTTTGATGCTACTGATTGCTTTATTAGAATATTTCATAGGTCAGATTTGGTGTCATAACTGGAGTCAGTTGTAGTCTAGATGAGGCAAGAATGACAGATTTCAGCTCCCAAGGCATTAGTCAGCCAGATGGGGTTTTTATGATAATCCAGTAGCTTTATGATTAATAGTTCTGAGGATGGTTTATTTTTTAATTAATTAAGTGAATTTAAATGTGATTGTTAAATCACATGTTTCCATTATGGGATTTGAACTCCTATCTTTACCAAGACTGTAATTTTTACCAATGCTGTCAAAATTGATTAGATATAGTCAGCTGTCTTTCAATGGAGACTTCCCTTACTCAGTAGTAGAAGGTCTGTTACATGTAGATCTGGCAGTAACCAGGAATGGGTGTGCTGTATTGAAAATTTATTGCCATTGTCACCTTGATAGTTACTGGCAGTGCAGCCTTTACCCTGCACTGTGAGGGCAGATTTCAATATAAGCATCCTTATTAATGCATAGGCATCTCACATAATAATCTTTTGGAAAGTACAGGAAGGAAATGTGCGTGCCAGAGAAGTAAAGGAATCTTCTTTCTCTTTCTCTTCTGGCAACATGTCCAAGATTGTCAAAGTTCAAGATTCAATATTGTGTAATGTCATTTTCATAAGGTGAGGTTAGGCAGTATATAAGGTGACTGATGGGAAATAATAAAGTAGTGCTGGAGTTGGTGGCTGGAGGTGTTGATCAGTCTTGCTGCTTAGGGAAAGTAACTGTTTTTGAGCCTGGTGGTCCTGCTACACCTGATGGGAGTTGGGCAAACAGTCCATGAGCAGAGTAGGTGGGATCACTCACGATGTTACTGGCTCTTTCCTGGCGCCTTTCTGTATACATGTTCTTAATGGCGAGTAGGCTGGTTGGGGTAGGCAGTTTTAACTACCCATTGTAGATCCTTCCTGTCCATCACAGCGCAGTTTCCATACGAAGCAGTGATGCAGCTTGTTAGGATGCTTTCTACTGCTCATTTGTAGAATAACATGAGTATGTGTGTGCGAAGCCCAGCTCTCTTCAGCCTCCTCAGAAAGTAGAGGCATTTGTGAGCTTTCTTGATTGTGGAGGATGTGTTCTGGACTGTGAGAGTTTGTCTGTGATGTGCATTCCCAGGAGACTGAAACAGCTCGCAGGTTCCACTGCTGTGCATGTCATGTGATGATGTGCATTCTTTCTGCATATTCCCCGAGTCAGGTATTGCAAAGTCAATCGGGTCTGGCAACTGGGAGCAACTGGTTCATAATGGGCTCCTTCAGCATCTCTTACATCACCGAGACAACTATAAAAAGTAGCAATCACCTGTAGAATACGTAGCAGTTCACACAAAGCTTTCCTGTGCCAGCTGTAAATTTGATTTGGGTTCCGTTCCCATCGCTGTCTGTAAGGAGCTTCTATGTTCTTCCCATCACCACATGAATTTCGGCCGGGTGCTTCATTTCCTCCCGCATTCTAAAGCCGTATTGGTTAGGGTTAGTAAGATGAGAACATGCTATGTTGCTGTCAGAAGCATGACAACACTTGCAGTACATCCCTGAACTCAACTGGCTGTTGACACCACCCATGTACATTTCACTGTACTTGTGACAAATAAAGCAAATCTCTTCAGAATCATGGCAAACGGCAGGAGTAACAAACCAGCAATGAACTTGTACTTGGCTAATGATCCAGTGAAGTAACACTGGTGAACAACGGGAGTATGGGGTTGTTATTACCACTGCTCTGTGTCTTTTCAGCTGCACAAATGTAGGAGAGGGTCTTAGCCAGAGTGCTGAAGTCCAAACTGTAAGTGATTGCATCAAGTCGATGTTGCTAACTGTTTACATTGTAAATCATTGGCTATGTATGTATACAATGTGTTTACTGCATGCACACTAAAGGCTGACTTATACTTGTGCATATGGGCTACGCCGTAGGCCTGATTTTCACTTCTGCGTAGGCTCTATGCTGTAGCGAGCATGTATTGGTGTGCGCTAAAACGCTAGTTGGTGGTGGGGTTTCTATGCCACTGTGTTGAGTTTCTTTGTGACAGACATGGATGAGGAAATGCATTTCAAACATTTTCACATGTTCGCAGGTAGGTTTGATGATTTGGTTCATCTATTTTGCATCGGTGTACAGACATGGCGGAGAAGAAGCAACCAGAAGTGCGTAGGAGGAAATGCGATGCTACCAAGCGGGCCAATCATAGTTGTTGCGGTCTGCGTCGCCGCAAAGCGTGAGTTACTTTTTTGGGGAGGTGCACGTCACCCTACAGCATAGGGTACGCGGTACCTATGGCGTAGATGTGACACAGAAGTATAAATCAGACTTAACACTCCCATACTCTGGCATCAGTCTACACTGGAAGTCCACAGGTGTCATTTTGGTGGGTGTCTACAACATCTAATTGTGCTTACGACCCAAATGTGTGCCACTTTAGTCTGCTTCTGTCTGTCTTAACCACAAGTGTGAGTGTCTGGAATGATATGATGCAAGATCCAAGATTCAAGATTCAAGATTGTTTAATGTCATTTCCTGTACATAAGTATAAAGAAGAACAAGATAAATGTTACTCTACAGCACAAAGAAAATAAAAAAAGATTAAAAAAACACATTAATAATAATTTTAAAACACAATAAATAGAAATACATAAGATAGAATATATCCATAGATAGATTGTATGTCCATAAAGTAACACTCGGCTGTACGTATGGTGACTGATGGAAAATAATAAAGTGGTAGGGGAGTTAGTGAGCAGAGGTGTTCATTGGTCTTTCTGTTTGAGGAAAGTAACTGTTTTGAGCAACCATAGCCAAATTATAGAACAATTTATAATGAACAATTAACTTGCTAACGGGTATGTCTTTGGACTGTGGGAGAAACCATGTGTTCACAGGGAGGAACATACACACTCCATGCAGACGATGTCAGAACTGAACTCCGAACTCTGATGGCTTGAGCTGTAATACCATTGCACTACTCACTACACTACTGTGGCATTTTGTGCAGTGGGATGAGAGTCCAGATTAAGCAAAATCCAGTCCATTGTTTTGTAATTTCCATATTAATTTCAGACATTCAATTACAGTGTTTTTGCTGAGAATCTATTAGTTCTGTGAACATAAAGCTTTGGTTACCTAAACAAATGGAAAGGATGAATAGATGGAGCTACTAGCACAATAAGTGTCAAAGTGTGTAACTCAGAGCAAGGTTCAGCATTGCATTTCTGAGGGGAGAATATTCTGCATTTTCCCGGTGGCCAAACATTTTAATTCCCATTTCCCATTCTCATTGCGAAGTGTCTATCCATGGCCTCCCCTACTGCCACAATGAGACCACTCTCAGCTCGGAGGAGCAGAGCTTCATATTCCATCTACATAAGCAGCGGAGACAGATGAATTGAGAGAAGGGGATGGTGTTTTTACAAGTAACAGGGTGGGAAGGGGTATAGTCCAGGTAACATCTGCTCTCAGGATGAGACTTTTCATTCCAGAACGGAGGAAATATCCACCCTTTTTTAAAGAAAGGGGCTTCCCTTCCTCCACCATCAATGCTGCCCTCAACCACATCTCTTCCATTTCATGCACGTCTGCTCTTACCACATCCTCCCACCACTCTACCAGGGATAGGGTTCCTCTTGTCCTCACCTACCACCCCACCAGCCTCCGCGTCCAGCAGATAATTCTCCAGAACTTCCACCATCTCCTACAGGATCCCACCACCAAGCACATACTCCCCCCGGCCCCCATATTTTCTGCTTTCCGCAGGGATCACTCCCCATCCGATCCCTTGTCTATTTGTCCTTCCTCACTGATCTCCCTCCTGGCACTTATCATTGCATTGGGACAAGTGCTCCATCTACCCCTACACCTCCTCCCTCACTACCATTCAGGGCCCCAAAGTCCTCTAAGTGAAGCGACATTTCACCTATGAATCTCTTGGGGACATATACTGTGTTCAGTGCTCTCGGTGTGGCCTCCTATATATTGGTGAGACCCGATGTAGATTTTGGGACCACTTTGCTGAGCATCTAAGCTCAGTCTGCCAAAAAAAGTTGGATTTCCCAGTGGCCACCCATTTTAATTCCACTTCCCATTCCCATTCCGATCTGTCAATCCTTGGCCTCCTCTACTGTTGCGATGAGGCCACACTCAGGTTGGAGGAACAATACCTTATATTCTGTTCGGGTAGCCTCCACCTAATAGCATGAACATTGATTTCTTGAACTACCAATAATGGCCTCCCCCGCTCCTTCACCATTCCTCATCTATATTATGTGTGTGATTGCGTTTTAATGATGTCTTATGTGTGCTTGCTATCTTATATGTATTCTATGTGCCCTGTGCTGTGTGTGACTGTTGGTAATGTGTTTTGCATATTGGCCGCAGAGAAATGCTGTTTTGTTTGCTTGTATTCATGGATGGTTGAATGATAATCAAACTTGAACTTGAAATGTCTCAACTTTCTGAGAGTGCTGAAGAGAGCTAGGCTTTGCACATCCATACTTACGTCATTCTACAGATGTGCAATTGAGAGCATCTTAACAAGCTGCATCATGTGGAAACTGCACTGTGGCAGACAGGAAGGCCCTACAATGCCCAATACATCACTAGCACCAGCTATCAAGGACATACACTGTATACAGAAAGGTGCCAGAAAAGGGCCTGTAACATCACAAAGGATTCCGCCACCCTGCTCATGGAGGAGGGTGGAGGCTGTGTAGCATCGACACCTGGACCACCAGACTCAAAAACAGTTACTTTCTCCAAGTAGTAAGGCTGGTCAACACCTCTACCCAATTAATCCACCATTACTTTAGTACTTCCCATGAGTCATGTATAGTCTAGAGTCACTTTATAGACATACAATCAATCTATGTAGATAAGCTGTCGTATGTATTGTTTGCTTTTATTATTATCATACTCGTTATCTTTCTTGCTTTTTTATGCTGCAGTAGATCCAGAACAACAATTATTTTACTCTCATTACACTTGTGTACTGGAAATGCCATTTAACAACTTTAAACTAAGTGATGCTGAGCAGATCCTTGTATATCATTGTCAGGTTCCCAGATTGTCAATAATAAGATTGCTCTCTGGGCCTTTATTGTTTATCTGCCAACATGTTAATATCAACTGCAAAGACTTTGTGGTAATTCCCACCGCCCATTCTGCTGAAGTTTAGCAATATCTCCACTGTGAAGGAGCCTTTAACAAAACTGTAAGCACACCTAGATTTTTAAAAATGCATTTAGAACTTTGTTACAGTACAATTTGGATTCTTCCAAGTCTGTGTAACAAAGGCATTCATGAAATACTCCAACATACATGCATTCTTATACGGTATTTATGCATGTTTTAATATATTCTCATTTATTCAATGTGAAAAGATCCACTTCTTAGCCTGTGGGTGCAGCTTCTGATGCAGGGTGTTGCCGAGCATTGACTGTCCAGTTCCTTCTACAGATGTTGCTCGACCCACTGAGTTCTTCCAGCAGATTTTTCTTTGCTATATTGAGGGCTGAGCATGTATTCTCCCCTTGATTCCTCTGCTTCCCCTCCTCTTCCCCTTTCTTCCATGGTCCACTGTCATCTCCTATTAGATTTCCTCTTCTTCTGCCTTATACCTCTTCCAGCTATCCCCTCCTAGCTTCTTACTTCATTCCCCCGTCGTGTTCTTTATATTAATACGTACCGTGGGTTTCTAATAAAGAACCATATTCTGGAAGAAATAGAACTTTTACTTACAACAGCAACAACCACACGTGTCTTACAGCGCCATGCTTCCAGATCTTTCTATCATTTCTGCGCATGCTCAGAACTCTCTCCAGTCACGTTCTTACACGTGATATCACCACATCTTCCTTTTGTTAAAAAGAAAAACAATTAGCAACATTGACCAGAACAAATGCATAATTTAACATGTCTCTATCAGTCTCTCTGGGGGTTTACGAACACGAGTAGACCTTCTCAGTGGTTCTCACAGTTCTTGTGTTTTGTTGTTATTTCCATGTTTTGTCTGGTCTGCAGCAGTTAACAGAAACTCTGAAGTTGGCTCTTTCTTGAGTCTTTGCGATTTCTTCTTCACACTGCTCCTTCTTCAGTTTGTGTCAGGAGGGGCCGGATGGACCCAAACGCAGGACGCAGGCACTGAAGTACTAGGGGGAGGACAGGATGGGGATGCCATGGCACTTAAGGGTAGCTGGGGTTCAGGCAGGCAGAGCGGAGTGGGCTCCCGGGGTTCAGGCAGGCAGAGTGGTCCCCGGGGTTCGGGCAGGCAGAGCGGTCCCCGGGGTTCGGGCGGGCAGAGCGGAGCGGTCCCCGGGGTTCGGGCGGGCAGAGCGGAGCGGAGCGGTCCCCGGGGTTCAGGCAGGTCCACGGGGTTCAGGCAGGCAGACCGGTCTAGGTGGCGATAGGCTAGCGGTAGGCTAGGCTCCCTGGGCATGTATCCCGGGTAGGGGCGCCTCCCAGGCAGAAACACCGGAGACCTGGGCACGACGCAGACCCCTAGGTGGGTGCGGGCACTATCCCAGAGTTCGGGCGGAAGAGAAGGAGGGGGCAGAACCCCCGCCAGGCCACGGCAGATCGGCCGGATCCGCCCGACGGAGGCAAGGGATAGGAACAGGCAGAACCGCTGCTGGGCCGAGGCAGGTCGGCCAGATGTGCCAGACAGGGGCAAGGGGTAGGAACGGGCATAGGTCCAGGTGGACCAACACGACAGCCATGATAACGGGAAATTCGGAAACGGCCGGCAGACAGCGCAACCGCGTGAAAACGAAACCGAGCGGAGAAGCAGGACCAGCACATGGGAAGAAAGGTGGGGGAGAGGACCAACCTGGCAGTACTGGTACAGGCAGAGAAGCGGGACCAGTGCATGGGAAGAAAGGTGGGGGAGCGGACCAACCTGGCAGTACTGGTACAGGCAGAGAAGCACGATGAGGAGTAGATCTGAGCCCGGGCGGGATAACAGAATGCAGAGAAGAGTTCAGAGCCGGCAGAGAAACAGGAAACAGAACAAAACGACCACCCGTCTGGTCCCAGTCCCAAGGCCCCTTATAAACACCTGCAGCTCACTGAGTTACATGTGTGTCTCCTTGGACCAGGAGGGTCCTAACTAGATCACGGGTGATGGGAGGAACAACTGCAGGACCCGGAGTCCGGAGCCCCTGGACTGGATCAAAACCCGGAACGCGGTTCCGGATCGGACCCTGACAGTTTGGACCATGTATGACCTGGGTTGTACTTCTACAAGTACTGTAGCTTTCTTAATTCCTTCCACTTCCATTTGTAATGAAATACGAATCTTCTTTTCTTTATCTAATTCATTCATTAACTGTGTAATCTCTTTTTTATGCTGAGACTTCATCATTTTGATAAAACTTAGCAATTCCTTCACTTGTGCTTTCGTTTCTTCAATTGGATCCTGATTCTTGTCACTCTTTGGCTTCAGATCAGTGTTGTATTGTACCGGCAAGTTTGGCCTCTGTCTTCCTGCAGAGGGGAGATTGTGATGGAATGCATGGCCCATTGATGCATTTATGTTACTTCCAGAGGGCAAAACTGCAACTCCTGGTTTTGGTGGCAATGCTTTGTCAGATGCTGGTAACAAAGGGATGGGTCTGGGAGCTTTCTTTATGACTTCTAGCCATTCCATTCTGTCCAGCTTTGTTTTTAGATGGTAACGTAATGCAGAAGGCACTTTTCTACATGGATGTACTACAGGTGGCACTGTGTTGTCAATGTTAATCGTGTGCTCTCCTGGCAGACAACCAAGCCCGTTGAACAAGTCCTCATACTCTTTCATCAAGTCACTGTATTCTGACTCTGTGTCACTGTCCAGGACTAAAACTCTTTTCACCAAATTCAGTCTCTCACAGGCAGATAAACCCAGTATTGACTGTACATTCCTTGGGACCACCACAAATGGAAGCATGTGCACAATATTTTTGTGTGATACTTTTGCCACACATGTTCCTTTAACTGGAATGTCTGCACCTGAATACCCAGTCACTTTTGTATTTGTCTAATGTAACTTTGGTCTTGGATTTAATGCATTAAACTCGGATTCTGCAAGAGCATTTACTTGTGCTCCAGTATCCAATTGAAACAGAATATTGTTTTGGTTCACTTGCAATGGAATAGTCCAATCATTCTTACTTTGTTTGTTTTCACAAAGCACATCAATATAAAACTCCTCAAGTTCATTTTCAAGCACTGCATTTACTTGTTTTATTTCCTTTCTACTTCTGCAACAGCATGCAAAATGATTACTCTTAGCACAGTCGTTGCCCATTTTCCCATGCACTGGACACTGCTATGCTGCCACCCATGGCGATCACATAGTTTTTTTCTCTCAGATGACACCTTGCTTTCTGTTGGTTTTGTTTCCGTCTTATTATTTTTTCTAATATGTTCGCACTTTCTCACAGTGTCTACGACTCAGGGGTGTCAAACTCATTTTAGGTCACGGGCCGGATTGAGCAAAATGCAGCTTCATGCGGGCCGGATCAGTCGGACGCGTGCGAACGCAGCTTTCGTTGCCTCCGTTTTTTCAGCCTGCTCTCATGTGTCTCAGTCTCTGCTATAACTACAAAGTGTTTCACTTTACAAATTCCGTTTCTTATGAAGAAGACTGCCGAGCAAGACTGCCGAATAAATACTAAAAACCCTGAAAACCTGGTACCTGAATAAACTCAGCATTAGCCATATCATACACCATAGGCGCTTCGATTACTGGGGCCAGCTTTAATAGTAATTAGATATTATCTCACAGGCCAAAGATAATTCCACCGCGGGCCTTGAGTTTGACATATATGGTCTACGTTCTCAATGAAAAGTTCTTTAACCTGCAATGTCACGGTTTCTGAAGCTTTGCAGAGCATCAAAGCTTTTTCCAAGTCTAAGTCTTGTTCTCTTAACAGTCTTTCTCTCAGACCATTATTCAGAATGCCACAAACAATTCTGTCTTTAATGAGAGAGTCTGTCAGTTCTCCAAACTCGCATGTTTTACTACGCTATCTCAACTCAGTAGCATATTAATCAATCGTTTCACCAGCTCTCTGCTGACATGTAAAAAATTTATACCGCTCAAACATCCCATTACACTTTGGTATACAAAATGCTTCATTGTCCATTATCGATTTAAAATTTAAATTATCTCCATTTTCAAAAGTAAAATGGTTATATACCTCAATTATGTCATCACTTACTACGTGGAGTAGAAGTGCAGCTTTCGTTTTTTCCAGTTTTCTATCTGCTCCAATTACCGATAAATAAATTTCAAAATATTGCTTAAATTTCTCAATTTCTCAGCTACGTTCCCAGACAACTGAAGTGTCAGTGAAGGTTGCAGCCCTTCCATTTGCAAAACTGTTAGCAAACACCAAAACAGTTTGAACTCTTTTTGATTATCCTTGATTTTCCCGTGTTATGTAATGTATTATTCTTTCAGATGGACTTCTGACACCATGGTGTGCTCTTTATATTAATACATACCATGGGTTTCTAATAAAGAACT
Source organism: Hemitrygon akajei (assembly GCF_048418815.1). Taxonomy (NCBI): domain Eukaryota; kingdom Metazoa; phylum Chordata; class Chondrichthyes; order Myliobatiformes; family Dasyatidae; genus Hemitrygon; species Hemitrygon akajei. The sequence continues at coordinate 72,454,966 of NC_133142.1, read as the reverse complement.
ATATTCTGGAAGAATTAGAACTTTTACTTACAACAGCAACAACCACACGTGTCTTACAGCGCCATGCTTCCAGATCTTTCTATCATTTCTGCGCATGCTCAGAACTCTCTCCAATCACGTTCTTACACGTGATATCACCACACCCCCACCCTTGCTCATCCACTCTCCTACCTTCCACAATCACCTTTCACTCCTCACTTTTTCTTATTCTGGCTTCTGTTCCCTTCCTTTTAAGTCCCGATGAAGAGCCTTGGCTCGAAACATTGACTGTTTATTCTCCTCCATAGATGTTACTTAACTTGCTGAGTTCTACCAGCATTTGTGTATATTACTTCATATTCTGTCTAGGTAGCCTCTAACCTGATGGCGTGAGTAATAATGTCACTAAATTTCTGTAATGTCTCCCTTCTCCCTCCTTCTATCTTTTTCCATTCCCCATTCTGGTTACCCTCTCACATCTTCTCTGCCTGCTCTATGTCACAAAACATGCTGCCTTTGGTTAGCAGCTGTTCCTGATCAGAAATAAGAAATAACCAACCCATTGGTGCTTTGTTGTTACAAACTAGTTGTAAATTTTTAGGCCATATCTTCCTCCAATCAGCCAGCCAATTCAGAGAAGGAGTGGAAGGGTTTCAACCCGAAACATTGACTGCTTCTTTCAACGGATGCTGCCTGACCTGCTGAGTTCATCCAGCTTTTTTGTATGTCAGAGAAGGAGTGGTAGTCTCTATGCCACCTGCTATTTACCTCTTGTAAGCGTTCAACCATTCTGTTATTACTTTGTGTGTTTCCACATTAATTTCCTATCAAACAATGCAGAAAGTTACTGTTCATAATAGTAATCCCTGTTAGCTCATGTTTAAAGCATTAAAAACATAAAAACTAAGAGCAGGAGTTGGCCATCTGGCCCTTAATTCTCCTGCTATGCAAAAATCTAGCTAACTGTGTTTTAAACATCTTTAATGAGGTAGCCTCTACTGCTTCCCCAGGCAGAGAATTCCTCTGACTCAGTACTCTCCAGGAAAAGCAATCTCCATCGTAAATCTATTTCCCCAAATCTGGAGGTTATGTCCGCTCACAATAGTCTCGGTGCCAGTCATTCTTGCTGACCCAGAAAGGTAATTGTTTAACCTGCTGAATATCTTTCCTAGACATGATCAAAAATACCAGAGATTTTATTTTTATATATTGAGCAGACCAGGCCCCTCCAGCCCAACGAGCCACGCCACCCACCAACGCACCTACTGAACCTTAGCCTTATCACAGGGCTATTTACAATTACCAATTGGCCTTCTAACCCGTATGCCTTTGGTCTGGGGGAGGAAACCAGAGCACCCAGAGGAAACCCACTTAACTTGGATTTGTACTTTTTCCCTCAATGTTCCTTTGTTTCACTTTTCTTGTTCTCTTAATCCTGTCTTTCTTTACTTTTTATTTCTTTCTTCATCTGAGTTGAATTTCAAGTTCTCTCTCTGTGCCTTTTGCTGCCCTGTTTCTACTCAATCCTTAATTTTTTTTTGCTGAGTAAGTAGTTGGTCTTTTAACTTTGAAAAGTTTCCAAGTCAGAGCATGGCAATGCCATGATCTGACCACGTTTACAGCAAATTGAAGTGCAGTGGTTAAATTATTGAACTATCAATCCAGTTGACCTGGAACACTACTCTGGGGACATGTTTTCCAATCCTAGAGTAGTCTGGGAACCTAGAAGTTAAAAAGTAAATTCAGAATCAGGTTTATTATCACTGATATACAAATGTGTCAAATGTGTTGTTTGTGACAGCAGTACAGTGCAAAACATAAGAAAAGTATAAATTATAAGAAATACATCAATTGAACAAAAAAGAAATAGTGAAGTAATGTTCAGAGTTCATGAACTGTTCAGAACACTGTAGAAGTTTTCATAGAAAACCTAAGCACAATACAGGCACCTCGGCCCACAAAGTTGTGTCGAACATGTCCCTGCCTCAGAAATTACAAGGCTTACCTATAGCCCTCTATTTTACTAAGCTCCATGTACCTATCTAAAAGCCTCTTAAAAGACCCTATCGTATTTGCCTCCACCACTGTTGCCGGCAGCCCATTCCACGCACTCACCACTCTCTGAGTAAAAAACTTACCCCCGACATCTCCTCTGTATCTACTCTCCAGCACCTTAAACCTGTGTCCTCTTGTGGGAACCATTTCAGCCCTGGGAAAAAGCCTCTGACTATCCACACAATCAATGCCTCTCATCATCTTGTACACCTCTATCAGGTCACCTCTCATCCTCCTTCGCTCCAAGGAGAAAAGGCCGAGTTCACTCAACCTATTCTCATAAGACATGCTCCCCAATCCAGGCAACATCCTCGTAAATCTCCTCTGCACCCTTTCTATGCCTTCCACATCATTCCTGTGTTGAGGCGACCAGAACTGAACACAGTACTCCAAGTGGGGTCTGACCACGGTCCTATACAGCTACAACATTACCTCTCGGCTCCTAAATTCAATTCCACAATTGATGAAGGCCAATGCACCGTATGCCTTCTTAACCACAGAGTCAACCTGCACAGCTGCTTTCAGTGTCCTATGAACTCGGACCCCAAGATCCCTCTGATCCTCCACACTGCCAAGACTCTTACCATTAATACTATATTCTGCCATCATATTTGACCTATCAAAATGAACCACTTCACACTTATCTGGTTTGAACTCTATCTGCCACTTCTCAGCCCAGTTTTGCATCCATCAATGTCCCACTGTAACCTCTGACAGCCCTCCACATTATCCACAACACCTCCAACCTTTGTGTCATCAGCAAACTTACCAACCCATCTCTCCACTTCTTCATCCAGGTCATTTATAAAAATTACATAGAGTAAGGGTCCCAGAACAGATCCCAGAGGTACTCCACTGGTGACAGTCCTCCATGCAGAATATGACCCGTCTACAACCACTCTTTGCCTTCTGTGGGCAAGCCAGTTCTGGATCCACAAAGTAATGTCCTCTTGGATCCTGTGCCTCCTTACTTTCTCAATAAGCCTTGCATGGGGTACCTTAACAAATGCCTTGCTGAAATCCATATACACCACATCTACTGCTCTTCTTTCATCAATGTGTTTAGTCACATCCTCAAAAAATTCAATCAGGCTCATAAGGCACAACCTGCCCTTGACAAAGCCATGCTGACTACCCCTAATCATATTATTTCTCTCCAAATGTTCATAAATCCTGCCTCTCAGGGTCTTCTCCATCAACTTACCAACCACTGAAGTAAGACTCACTGGTCTATAATTTCCTGGGCTATCTCTACTCCCTTTCCTGAATAAAGGAACAACATCCTCAACCCTCCAATCCTCTGGAACCTCTCCCATCCCCATTGATGATGCAAAGATCATCGCCAGAGGCTCAGCAATCTCCGCCCTCACCTCCCACAGTAGCCTGGGGTACATTTTGTTCGATCCCGGCAACTTATCCAACTTGATGCTTTCCAAACGCTCCAGCACATCCTCTTTATTAATATCTACATGCTCAAGCTTTTCAGTCTGCTGCAAGTCATCACTACAATTACTAAGATCCTTTTCTATAGTGAATACTGAAGCAAAGTATTCATTAAGTACCTCTGCTGTTTCCTCCGGTTCCATACACAGTTTCCCACTGTCATACTTGATAGGTCCTATTCTTTCTTGTCTTATCCTGCTGCTCTTCACATACTTGTAGAATGCCTTGGGGTTTTTCTTAATCCTGCCCCCCCAAGGCCTTCTCATCTGATGGCAAAGTGGAAAAAGCTGTTTCCAAAATACTGAGTGTGTGTCTTCAGGCTCCTGTATGCATTAGCTGGTTTAGAGGAAGGAAAAATTGCAAAGAAGACTTATAATGATGTTGCTGGGACTTGAGGACCTGAGTTATAGGGGAAGATTAAATAGATGAAGACTTAGTTCCCTGCAGCATAGGAAAATGAGGGGAGATTTGACAAAATTACGAGATCTATAAGACCATAAGACTATAAGACATAGGACAGAATTAGGCCATCTGGCCCATTGAGTCTGCTCCGCCATTCAATCATGGCTGATCCTTTTTCTCTGTCTCTTCCTCAACCCCAGTTCTCAGCCTTTTGCCTGTAAGCTTTGATGCCATGACCAATCAAGAACCTATCAACCTCTGCCTTAAATACACCCAACGACCTGACCTCCACAGCTGCATGTGGCAACAAATTCCCCAAATTCACCACCCTTTGGCTAAAGAAATTTCTCTTCATCTCTGTTTTGAAAGGGCGCCCCTCTATCCTGAAGCTATACCCTCTTGACTCTCCCACCATGTGAAACATCATTTCCACATCTACTCTGTTGAGGCCTTTCAACATTCAAAAGGTTTCAATGAGAGCCCCCCTCATCCTTCTGAATTCCAGCAAATACAGACCAGAGCCATCAAACATTCCTTGTATGATAACCCATTTATTCCTGGAATCATCATTGTGAACCTCCTCTGGACCCTCTCCAATGCCAGCACATCTTTTCTAAGATGAGGAGCCCAAAACTGTTCGCAATACTCAAGGTGAGGCCTCACCTGTGCCTTGTAAAGCCTCAGCATCACATCCTTGCTCTTGTATTCTAGACCTCTTGAACCAAATGCTACTTGCCTTCCTCATCACTGATTCAATCTGCAAGTTAACCTTCAGGATGTTCTGCACAAGGACTCCCAAGTCCCTCCGCATCTCAGATTCCTGGATTTTCTCCCTGTTTAGAAAATAGTCCACATATTTATTTCTACTACTAAAGTGCATGACCAGGCATTTTCCAACATTGTATTTCATTTGCCACTTTCTTGCCCATTCTCCTAATCTAAGTCCTTCTACATTCTACCTGTTTCCTCAACACTACCTACCCCTCTGCCAATCTTCATATCATCTGCAAACTTGGCAACAAAGATATCTATTCCATCTTCTAAATCATTTATATACAGCATAAAAAATGTGGTCCCAACACCAACCCCTGCGGAACACCACTAGTCACTGGCAGCCAACCAGAAAAGTATCCTTTTATTCCCACTTACTGCCTCCTACCAATCAGTCAATTCTCATGTTAGTAAACTCTTGTAACACCATGGGCTCTTAACTTGGTAAGCAGCCTCATGTGTGGCACCTTGTCAAAAGCCTTCTGAAAGTCCAAATATACAACTTCTACTACATCCCCTTTATCTATCCTACATGTAATCTCCTCAAAGAATTCCAACAGGTTCGTCAGGCAAGACTTTCCCTTAAGGAAGCCATACTGACTTTGTGCAATCTTGACCTGTATCACCATGTACTCCATAACCTCAGCTTTAACAATTGACTCTAACATCTTCCCAACCACTGAGGTCAGGCTAACTGGTCTATAATTTCCTTTCTGTTGCCTTCCTCCTTTCTTAAAGAGTGAAGTAACATTTGCAATTTTCCAGTCCTCTGGTACCATGCCAGAGTCCAATGATTTTTGAATGATCATTTCTAATGCCACCACATTCTCTGATGCTATCTCTTTCAGAACCCTAGGGTTCAGTTCTTCCGATCTGGGTGACTTATGTACCTTTAGGTCTATAAGTAAACCATAAGACCATAAGCAGAATTAGGACATTTGGCCCATCAAGTGCGCTTTGTTATTCCATCATGGCTGATTCCCCTCAATTCTATTCTCCTGCCATCTCCCTGTAATCTTTGATGCCCTTACCAATCAAGAACATATCAACCTCCACTTGAAATATACCCAATGACTTGGCCTTCACAACAATCTGTGGTAATGAATTCCACATATTCACCACCATCTTGCTAAAGAAATTCCTCCTCACCTTTGTTATAAGGGATGTGCTATTCTGAGGCTAAGCCCTTTGGTCCAGGCTTCTCCGTTATAGGAAACTTCCTCTCCATGGAGTAAATGTCAGCAGGTCTTTTACACTGACGTTTGGTGAGACTAGAACTACAGTCATAGATTTAAGGTGAATTAAGGTGAACATTTAAGAAGAACCTGAGGGGGAACTTCATCACTCAGAGAGTGGTGTGAGTGTGGAACAAGCTGCCAGTGGAAGTGGTGAATTAGAGTTCAATTGCAACAGTTAAGGGAAGTTCAGATAAGTACATGGATGGGAGTGGTATGGAGAGCTGTAGTCCAGGTATGAGGCAATAGGACTAGGAAGAATAACGGTTCAGCATAGACTTGATGGACCAAAAAAGTCGGTTTCTGTGTTGTAGTGCTCTATGACTTTAAGGACAAGACATCTAAAATAATCAAGATAATGGATGTCAGCACTGATGAATCTCACTACATTTCTGTCCCTGAGTTTGAGAGGATTACACGTTTCAGAAAAGCTCTTTTTCAACATCCCATCAATATGTTCTTTATTTTAAATACATAGCCAATTTACAGTATAATATAGACAATTGCAACATCTTTCCAACATTCATCTTAGCATCATTTTAATATTCATTTAAAATGTGTCAATGCCATTCATGTTTCCTCTAACAATATTTCCGTGAATATGCTTTAATCCCAGTTTCAAAAGAGCATCTTCAAATGTGGAATGTCCAAGTATTCTGTTCATGTGAGTCAATCAAGTACACCACCTTGTGATGGCGTTGGGGTAGAGTGGGGGTGAGTGCCTGGATATATAAAACTGTGCTCCGCTAATTTGCCTGTCTCTCGAGTTGTGGGCTATGACAGACCTACGATTTATTTGAGTAGGAAGCCATAGTACTAAAAGAAAAAACACGTCCAATACTAAAAGGCCACAAATTTCAAACAGGGCAAACCAGCAAAAGATGAATAAATATACCTTTTGGTCAGGCCAGTGGCTGAACTTCAAGGTGCCAAAAGCTCCTTGTGGCTCTAAGACACTTCCCCTGTGATACCATTGCAACATCCCCATTTTCTTCGCTGCTGGTGCTTGGGGTAAAAGAATAGTTCTAATCCCTCAGTATGTAAGAACACTGTAAATATTTTCTCTATATCCACTAGAGGTGGAAATAGATTTTTACAACATTTCATAAATAAAAATACATGGAAATTTCTACTGCAGGATAATTTACTGGAAGTCAAGCCTCACTTAATGAACATTTGTGCAGCAAGACACTCTGTCTCAGGGCTATTTCTGGACCATCTGGTTCTTGATTCTACAAATAGGCATATTTGTGCCGATTACATCCTTGCAATGTGCTAAATCCCATCATGGATTTACATAGGGCTACATATGGCTTAACTTCACTTCATTGACATTCTTAATCTTGGATCAAGGTGGAGAGAAATAATACTCGCATCAGTGCACATGACATTTACCCACAGATGTGCAAATGCAATTACCAGCCCAAGGCACACAGATGTAAAGTGAGATCATCTTTATGCATGTTTACCCGTGATTCTTTCTAATGCAGTCATGTACTCTGAAAAAGATTACTACTCTATTCTTTCATGCAATTTGCACCATAAAACCTAACAAGCAGGCTTTTCTCCCTCAGGCTGGCTGAGAATAGAACTCACGGGCAAGGGTTTTAGGATGATAGGTGAAATATTTAAGGGAAACTTGAAGGGAAACTTCTTCACTCAGAGGGTGGTTTGCCTGCAGGATTGTGGAATGTGGGTTCAATTGTAACATTTAGGAGAAGTCTGATGGCTATAATCTGGGTGGAGGTAGGTAGATGGAACTAGACAGAAGACCAATGGGCTGAAAGGCCTATTTCTGTGCTGTAGACCATAAGACAATAAGATATAGGAACATAATTAGACCACGTGCCCATCAAGTCTGCTCCACCATTTCATCATGGCTGATCCATTTCCCCTCTTAGCCTCAATCTCCTGCCTTCTCCCTGTATCCTTTATTGCCCTGACTAATCAAGGATCTATCAACCTCAGCCTTAAATACACTCAATGATTTGGACTCCACAGCTGCCTGTGGTAACAAATTCCACAGATTCACCCATCTCTGGCTAAAGAAATTCCTCCTCATCTCCATCATTAAATTCTGAGGCTGTGTCCTCTAGTCCTAGACTTCCCCACTATAGGGAACATCCTCTCCACATCCACTCTATCGAGGCCTTTCACCATTCAGTAAGTTTTAGTGAGCTCACCTCTGTAGTGCTCAATAACTCCATAACTCTAACACCTACCGGTTTTGAGCATTCGTTACTTTGAACATTTATAGGTAGCAGTCCATCTTGTAAAGCCTGTGACCCACAAGGGGTTCCCAGCCTCAAGTGTGTGGCTAAGCTAATACTTCTGTGCTATAGGCTTCTATGACTCTAAACAACATTGCTTCTTGGTATGTCTGATGCATGACCGAGATACTGTGAACTGTATGTCCAGTTACATTGGTTATGGTTACAAAAGTCTCCTGCCTTGTATCAGGCTTTGCTTTGTTGATCCATATTGGACAGGTTTACACCTTTCTGCAAGTCCTTCTCCCATGCGTTTAAGTTTATCGAATTGTCTTCATCTTTCATGAAAGGTACAATACTTGAATTGTTAGGGTTTCAGGGTTATCGAAAAAGTTAACTGATATTGTGCTAAAAGAAAATCTAATAATTTTACCATAAAAAAATAAGTAATAGGAGAAGGTGTCAGCCATCTGGCCCATTCAACCTGCTCTGCATTTCAGTAAGATCATTGGCTGGTCTGTCCATGGACTCAGCTCCATCTACCTGCCTTTTCCTTATAACCCTTAATTTACCTGCTATGTACAAATCTATCTAACTGTGTCTTAAATATATTTAATGAGGTAGCCTCTACTGCTTCTCTGGGCAGAGAATTCCACAGTTTCGCTACTCTCTGGAAAAAAGCAGTTTCTCCTCATCTGCATCCTACATCTATTTTCCGGAATTCTGAGTTTTAGTGTCACTTTCCAGAGGAAAGAACTTCCCTGCTACTTTCATAACTTCATATGTTTTTATAAGATCCCTTCTCATTCTTCTGAATTCAGAGTTTAAATTCATGTGGATGCAACATTGGTAGTTAACCCCTGTTTTATTGTTTTCGAGAAGGCTGTAGTAATTCATCTTGCTCATTCTTTGCAGTCCCTGGGTGTCAGCCCTGCTGAGTAGAAAATTCAAGGATATTGACCTAACATTGATGACAATAACAATAGTGGGATATGTTTCCAATCAGGATAAAGATGAATGTGATACGGTTCCCATCTTCCTTCAGTCCTTAGCCTTCGAAATGTTAGAGCTGCAAGTGAATATTCCTGTCAGAGTCAGCTTATGATCAGCTGCTCCTGCATCCAGCATAATTTTATGTGCATACAATCAGTATCTATATATCAGCAGATCTCATATATATACGGCCACACTCAAAGTTACTTGTACACTGTGTTTTATATCATTGCTTTTATATCTATATATGGTGTTTTTTAATTATTGTATTCTTTATGTTTGATGTATTTTTTTATGCTGCATTGGATTCAGAATAACAATCATTCTGTTCTCCTTTACACTCATGTATTGAAGAATGCCAATAAACTATCTTCAAATGCTGTGGCAAATTGTTATTGACTTTGTAGACAGTAGTTGCAGAGAATACCATGTGCCACTGGTGCAAGGGGTAAATGCTGAAGATACCTGGTGAGATATGAGTCAAATAGCTCATTGATCATAATGCCCTGAGCCTCTTAAGTCTTGTTGAATCTGCACCTACCCCGGCAAGTGAAGAAAATTCCATACCACTTGTGCCTTGCAAATTGCTCAAAATTAATAGATTAATATTTCCCAGTATTAACTGAACCATTAGATTAGCAGATGATATCTTCAATATTATCATTTATAGCAACCAAGTGAAAGCAATTTAATTTGTGGTTGGTTTCATCATCAGGAAACAGATGATAAGAGCAATAGGAAAGACCTTGCAACATTGTTTGTTAAAATCACAGGATACCAGCTGTTCAGGTAATCCAGGCCATTTGTATCTAACTTAGCTTTGACTATCATGGATATCAAAGGGCAATGAAGTTCATGAATTAGAACATACATTTAAAGGAGATTTTGGAATACTGACTGTCTATTTCTTACTATGAAAATGGGAATGTAAGACTCCTATTTGTCCAAATAAGTTGCACTTCAAAGTTCAAAGTAAATATATTACCAAAATATATGAGTGTATATATATATATATATATATAGAGGGAAAAACTTCACTCGTCCCAACTCCAACTATTCTCACAAACATGTAAGTCAGTTTCAAGGACTCTTTATCTCATGCTCTCGATACTTATTTATTGTTAATTTATTTATTATTAATATTTCTTTTTTCTTTTGCATTTGCAAAGCTCATTGTTTTTTAGACATTGGTTGTTTGTCCATCCTGTTGTGTGAGGACTTTCATTGATTCTACTATGTTTCTTGGATTTACTGTGTATGCCCACAGGAATACAAATCTCAGAGTTATGTATGGTGACATATATTTACTTTGATAATTAATTTACTTTGAACTTTGTACTTTGAAGAAATGGTGGAATGACAATAACCTCGTGTTTGAGGTGAGGAAGTTATCCATGTTGATTCAGGAGCCTGATGGTTGAAGGGTGATAAATGTTCCTGATCCTAGTGGTGTTGGACCCAAAATTTCTGTACCTCATTTCTGATGGCAAAAGCAAGAAGAGAATATAACCTGGATGGTGAGGATCCTAATGGATGCTGATTTCATTGTGGCAGGGCTCTTTGTAGATGTACTCAATGATGGGGAGGGCCATGCTAGTGATGGACCAAGCTATCTTTCATTGCAACCCAAATTTGGAGTATTGTGTACAGTTCTGGTCACCGAATTATAAGAAAGATGTCAACAAAATAGAGAGAGTACAGAGGAGATTTACCAGAATGTTACCTGGGTTTCAGCACCTAAGTTACAGAGAAAGGTTGAACAAGTTAGGTCTTTATTCTTTGGAGCATAGAAGGTTGAGGAGGGACTTGATAGAGGTATTTAAAATTATGAGGGGGTTAGATAGAGTTGACGTGGATAAGCTTTTTCCATTGAGAGTAAGGGAGATTCAAACAAGAGGACATGAGTTGAGAGTTAAGGGGCAAAAGTTTAGGGGTAACACGAAGGGGAACTTCTTTACTCAGAGAGTGGTAGCTGTGTGGAATGAGCTTCCAGTAGAATTGGTAGAGGCAGGTTTGATTTTGTCATTTAAATAAAAATTGGATAGGTATATGGTCAGGAAAGAAATGGATGGTTATGGGCTGAGTGCAGGTCGGTGGGACTAGGTGAGAGTAAGCGTTCAGTATGGACTAGAAGGGCCAAGATGGCCTGTTCCCGTGCTGTAATTGTTATATGGTTATAACCCTTTCAATGGGCATCCAACAAGGAATGGGAAACAATTCAAGAAAACAACAGAATGGGAGCATGATGAGGCCATTCAGACTCTCTAGCCTGCCCCACCATTCATTATAATCATTATGTGTGGTCTACACTTGCCTCAACTCCCCTTCTGTACCCATTCTCAAATTCCTGATCTATGTATTCACTTCCTCCAAATACCCACCCACTTTAATTCTCTGGGGTACAGAATTCCAGAGATTCACTGCCCTCTGCAAATGGAATTCTTACAGACATTGTATTACATGACTGCCCTGTATTTTGTAACTATTTCTTCACCCAGGAAAATCTCAAGTGAGTGGAAATGCCTCAGAAGTTTACCTTGCTGTAGCCCTGTAGGTTCTTGTATGTTTCAATAAGATCCCTTCATAACTTTCTAAGCTTTAAAGAGACATCTAAGCTAGACTGGAAGTAATTCAGATATACAGAGGGATGTTCTATCCCAACTTTATGTAAATATTAGCAGAGCACCTGCAGTGTATAACAGTTCTTGTTTTTCCAAGCAGTCCATCCAGTGGTTCTTAAAGAAATAACGCTGAAAGGCTTTGGAATATTTTGAAGGTTTTCACAGGAGGCACAAAAGTACAGGAGACCTTTGCTAGTTTAGTTTTGCTAGTCTCCTAGGAAACTAACATCTCCCCCCCCCCCAACCCATAGAAGTGGAAGTGGGCCAATATACTCCCAATGAAGAATTCAGCTCTCTGAACAGAACACAGAACAACAGGCCCTTCAGCCCATCTGCAGCACTATAGCATGGTGACTAGCACGACCATATTACAGCTCGGGGAATCGGAGTTCAGTGTTCAATTCTGATGTCATCTGCAAATAGTTCGTACATTCTCCCCATGGAATCAAGTCTCCTCCTGCTGTGGTATCATCCAGTACCTTTCATAATTTGCTTTCAATGACTTTCTTGCAAGGGATGGGGCATGAAAATGGTGAAATAGTGAGTGGATCTCCATCAAGTTATAGTTGTCTCAGCCAATCATGTCCAAATGTCATTCTCACCAGAGTTATCTTTTCTCCATTGTAAGTTCTCAGTTGAATATCTGCAGGCTTCAGTTCAGTATTGTTCAAATTCATTTTGTGAAATGACTTGACAGCTGAGCCCATGCCCAATTCCATTTTAATTAATTTGCCATTCATTCTGGTGTAAGCCATATTTATCTATTGTTAGTTTTGATATTGTAAATCTCAAGGTTACACAGTCTGGTTACACTCTCAGCATTATCAGATTTTTCATCAGTAGCATGCAGGTTAGTGTGCCATAGAACACACAGTCACACACCACAGACAGCTCGTATAGTTAATGTAGAGCATACAGTCAGACATCATACACAACACGTATAGTTAATGTAGAACACACAGTCACACACCATATACAACATGTATAGTTAATGTAGAACAGTCACACACCATACACAATGCATATAGTTAATGTGGAATACACAGTCACACACCATACACAATGCATATAGTTACTATAGAACACACAGTCAGCCATCATACACAACACGTATAGTACCCATGGAACATGCAGTCACACCAACCACTCGGCACATGTAGTTACCAGAGAACGTATAGTCACACACTGCACACAGGACATAGTGTTACCATAGAATATAGAGACAAACACTGCACACAACATGAATATTTTCCATACGACATACATTCACACACTTCACACAAAATGTATATTTACAATACAACATACAGTCGAACACAACACAGAATGTTTAGTTATCTTAGAACATGCAGACACAAACCACACACAGCACAGATAGTTACCTTAGAACATAGAATCACACACCATGCACAACACATATAGTTACCGTAAGATATACAGTCACACACTAAACAGCACGTATAGTTACCATACAATATAGAGACATACACCACACACAGCTTGTTAGTTACCACAGAACATACAGTCACACATCGCATTCAGCACCTATAGTTCCCATAGAGCGTATAGTCACAAAAATACTATTAGTCCATGTCTCTGAGAGGTATGGTCTGAGAATTGATGATTCATGGAATGTTTCCATCTATTTGTACTACAGAATAGGGGTTGATTGCTTCAGGATGACTCTTGTTGGATGAAAAATACTGTTCTTAATTTGTAGTTGATGATCTTTTAAATGCGGTTCATTGAGTTGGGCCTTAGTGTCAGCAGCTGACAGGGATGCTACGATGGGGCAAATGGTCTGTTTTTGTTGTATAAACTTCAGCAATTCCATGAAATCGCAATGCTTCTTTTCCAAGTTTAATAACATTCCTGGAGAGAGATTTTACTCTCAGCATTTGATTAAAATCACAGAGACCAAATTTCATGGAATTATTTGAAAATGCATTTATATTCGGAGTCTGCTTATTTCACTAGTTTCAATCTACTGTGCAAACTGTGACTCCACTATGAACATTATCTGTGTGAACTGTCCCTCAACATGGATTTTGCATTTTGACATCTTGCTTTTCTTCCTGTCAGTCGTAGTTGGAGAAGCAGGACTTCTGCACAGGCTTTAGCAGAAAACTCTTGTAGGGTCAGATGGGTGAAAGTCAACTGGAGGACTATTTTATTAAAGAAAGTAGGTCTGGTTGGAGCTCTTAAAGTATATTACATACCTTGATACTGTGGGGGAAAATTAATTATAAATTCCTGTGTCTCAGAAAAGGTTTGTAATTTTAACCAGCTTTGGTAACCAACTAAGGCATTGGTCAGACCAAACTTGCAGTACTATGAGCAGGTTTGAGCCCCTTACCCATGAAAGTTGTGCTGGCTTTGGAGATAGTCCAGAGAAGGTTCACGAGAATGATAGGGTTAACATATAAGGCACATTTGACAGCTCCAGTCCTGTACTTGCTGGAGTTTAGAATAATGAGGGAATCTGATTGAAACCTCTTGACTATTGAAAGGCCTAGATAGAGTGGATGTGGAGATGATGTTTCACACATTGAGGAAGTCTAGAGCCAGAAAGCAGAGCCTCAGAATTTCCCTTTAGAACAGAGATGCGGAGGAATTTCTTTAGCCAGAGGGTGGTGAATCTGCAATTCATTGCTGCAGACAGCTGTGGAGGCCAGGTCATTGAGTATATTTAAATTGGAGGTTGATAGATTCTTGACTCGTAAAGGCATCATAGGTTACAGGCAGAAGAGAGAAGAACAGAGTTGAGAGAGATAATAAATCAACCATGATGGATTTTTGGAGTAGACTTGATGGGTTGAATGGCCTCATTCTTTTCCAATATCTTATGGTCATCTGATCTGTACAGGGAGAAGAAAGAAGCACCATTAAAAGGTAGTTGCTTCAATCATCTGGAGTCCAAACAGAACTATCTCGGCAGAAGGGAGGGCACACTCATTTCATTGATGGTAGGAGCAGAAATAAAACAACACAGGGAAGGATAATTGCATAGATTTGAACATCTTCTAACTTACCTGTGTGCCAGATGTTGAAGGGTGTGAGGGAAGAGAAGTGAGTGCAGTTACTGTTACAAGAGAGAAGGTGCTCAAAAAGCTGAAAGATTTAAGAGTACATATGTCACTCAGACCAGATGAACTGATCCTCGGGTTCTGAAAGAGGTAATGGTAGAGATTGTAGTGGCATTAGAAATGATCTTTGAAATACCATTGGACTCTGGCATGGTGCCAGGGGACTGGAAAATTATAAACATCACTCCACTCTTTAAGAAAGGAGGAAAGCAACAGGAAGGAAATTATAGACCAGTTAGCCTGAACTCAGTGGTTGGGAAGATGTTGGAATCAATTGTTAAGGATGAGGTTATGGAGTACTTGGTGGCACAGGACAAAATAGGACAAAATAGGACAAAATCAGCGTGGTTTCTTTAAGGGGAAATCTTGCCTGATGAACCTGTTGGAATTCTTTGAGGAGATTACAAGTAGGATAAATAAAAGGGATGCAGTGGATGTTGTATATTTGGACTTTCAGAAGGCCTTTGACAAGGTGCCACATGAGGCTGCTTACCAAGCTAAGAGCCCATGTTATTACAGGACAGTTACTGGCATGGTTAGAGCATTGGCTAATTGGTAGGAGGCACTGGGTGGGAATAAAAGGATCCTTTCCTGTTTGGCTATTAGTAACTAGTGGTGACTGCAGGGGTCGGTGTTGGGACCGCTTCTTTTTATTAGATTAGATTAGATTCAACTTTATTGTCATTGTGCCAAGTACAGATACAAAGCCAAACGAAATGCAGTTACCATCTAACCAGAAATTAAAAGAATAGTGTTATTTACATGAAAGTACTGAGACAGTACAATATGGGTGCAATACTGCTTAGCGCTGTGATGTGAGGTTCAGCAGGGTCACAGCCTCAGGGAAGAAGTTCTTCCTGTGCCTGCTGGTGTGGGAGTGGAGGCTCCTGTAGTGCCTACCCGATGGGAAGAGAGTAAAAAGTCCAGGATTAGGGTGAGATGCATCCTTGATAATGGTTTCTGCCCTGCTCAGGCAGCGTTTATGGTAGATGTTCTCAATGGTGGGCAATTGGGTGCCGATAATCTGCTGGGCAGTTTTCACCACCCGCTGGAGAGCTTTGCGGTCTGATACGGGACAATTGCCATACCACACTGAGATGCAGTACCAGTAAAAGTCCATCGTTATCCTGGGACAGAGGTGAGCTTTCTTGATGCTCCGCAGGAAATAAAGGCGCTATTGCACCTTTTCGATCAGGATGGAGGAGTTCAGGGACCAGATGAGATCCTCGGAAATGAGGACACCGAGGAATTTAAAGCTTGATACACACTCCACTACAGCTCCATTGATGTAGATGGGGACATGAGTGTGGCTCCTAGCATGCCTGAAGTCCACAATAATCTCCTTGATCTTCTGGGTGTTAAGAGCCAGGTTGTTGTTGGCACACCACATG
Organism: Hemitrygon akajei; assembly: GCF_048418815.1. Taxonomy (NCBI): domain Eukaryota; kingdom Metazoa; phylum Chordata; class Chondrichthyes; order Myliobatiformes; family Dasyatidae; genus Hemitrygon; species Hemitrygon akajei. The sequence goes on along the minus strand of NC_133142.1, from coordinate 72,438,780 downwards.
GCCAGGTGCTGGACCTCGACCCTGTAGGCCGTCTCATCATCCCCTCTGATCAGGCCAACCACCGTGGTGTCGTCTGCGAACTTGATTATGGAGTTAGAACCATGTACAGGAACACAATCATAGGTGAAAAGGGAGTACAGAAGAGGGCTCAGCACACAGCCTTGAGGCACGCCAGTGTTCAGGGTGAGAGTGAAGGAGGAGAGGTTGTCTAACTTAACAGATTGGGGTCTGTTAGTCAGAAAGTCCAAGGTCCATTTGCAGAGGGATGAGCTGATACCAAGCTGGCGAAGTTTGCCAGTCAGCTTGGAGGGGATCACAGTATTGAATGCCGAACTAAAGTCAATGAACAGCATTCTGACCTAAGAGTTGGGGCTGTCCAGGTGGGTCAGGGCAGAGTGAAGTGCCATGGAGATGGCATCCTCTGTTGACCTGTTGGTGCGATAGGCAAACTGATGGGGGTCCAGGGTAGTGGGCAGACAGGATTTCAGATGTGACAGAACCAGTCTCTCAAAGCACTTTGCAACGATGGGGGTGAATGCAACTGGACGGAATTCATTCAGGCCCGTGGCAGTGGAATGCTTCGGCACTGGCACGATGGTGGCAAACTTGAAGCTTGTAGGGACAACTGCCTGAGCCAGGGACAGATTGAAAGTGTCCGTGAAGACATCTTTATGTTTTTATGTTTTATATTTTTATGATGTATATCAATGATTTAGATGATGGAATAGATGGCTTTGTTGCCAAATTTGCGGTTGATATGAAGATTGGTGAAGAGACAGGTAATGTTGGGGAAACAGGTAGGCTGCAGAAGGACTTTAACAGATTAGGAGAATGGGCAAGAATGTGGCAAATGAAATACAATGTTGGAAAATGCATGGTCATCCACTTTGATAGTAGAAATAAGTGTGTAGACTATTTTCTAAACTGGGATAACATTCAAAAATCTGAGCAGGTCATTAGGTGTATTTAAGACAGAAATAGATTGGTTCTTGATTGAACATGGCATCAAAAGTTACGGGGAGAAGGCTGGCGAGTAGGGCTGAAGAGGGGAAGAAAGGATCAGCCATGATTGAATAGCAGAGCAGACGAAGGCCAAATGGCCTAATTCTGCTCCTATATCTTATTGTTGTATACATTTAAATGATTCGCTGCAGGCATGAAAATATGAGTATCCCCTCAGAGTTTATGTTGAATTACAGACACCCTCTGTAATCCTGAAATTCATTGATTTATTAATATGAATACAGCAATGCATCACGTATTTCTGTTTCCTGATTAAATCTTTCTTCTACTCTCTTTTCTGCTATTCAGAGGATCTGATGTGAGGTAAGTTTGACTGCATTGTAAGTGAATTATCCTTCAATTTCTGTACAAGTAATTCCAATGCTGATATTATAGAAGTGATTAAAATCTCAGCATTGTGACAGCGATCAGATAATAACAGCCATACTCTGTAGTATTCCACCACTTTCCATCAAGGATATATACTGTGTACTGATAGATACAGAAAATCACTGGAAAAGTGCCAGCATTATGATGAAGGATCCCACCCACCCTATTAATGGACTGTTTATCCCACTCCCATAAGGATGGAGGCTTTGTAGCATCCACAGCAGAACCATCAGACTCAAAAATTGTTACTTTCCCCAAACAATAAAGCTGATCAACACCTTCACCCAGTCACCCACCTCACCATACCCCCAGCCACGACTACTTTATTATTTCCTGTCAGTCACCATATGTACAGACACTCCTGTGACTAGTGTCACTTTATGGACGTACAATCAATCCCTATATATGCTATCTTAACCCCTTGCTCTTATTTTTCAAGAGTAACAGTGATCTGTTTGTGAGATATAAACTAGCTGGTGCTAACTTGCCTGTGCAATTGAAAAGACATTCTATAAAAGATGCTATGTTGTTGTAGGGAGTACAAAAGGGTTCATTACTTATCACTGAACTTTAGGAAATGATATGCACAAAGAATTAACTGCCTTGGGAGAGTCTGGGACCAGAGGAAGAGACCCTGAATAGAACAATATCCCTTTAGAACGGAGGATATTTTTGTAACCAGAGGGTGCTGAATCTGAAATTCATTGTCACAGATGGCTATAGAGGACAAGCAATTAGGAATATTTAAAGCAGAGGTTGATAGCTTTGTGATTAGTTAGGGTGGCAAAGATTATGGTGAGTAAACAGGAGAATGGGGTTGAGAGGGATAATAATTCCATGATGGAAGGGAGGAACAGACTTGATGGGACAAATGACCCAATTCTGTTACTTTGTCTTATGGTCTTATTGGCTCATTGCTGAACACAAAATTTTAGGAAATGATACATTAAATGCCTTGAGTCTTTCTTTCATTCATAGCTGAAACTTAGGGTGTTATTTACTTAAGACAGTGATGAGTTTGGATAAATTGAATTCCAGCTTTTCTTCCATGTGCAGGGTTTAGAACGATGAGCTGGGTCCACGTCTTTGGTCAGTGCGGGGTTTAGAACGATGAGCTGGGTCCACGTCTTTGGTCAGTGCGGGGTTTAGAACGATGAGCTGGGTCCACGTCTTTGGTCAGTGCGGGGTTTAGAACGATGAGCTGGGTCCACGTCTTTGGTCAGTGCGGGGTTTAGAACGATGAGCTGGGTCCACGTCTTTGGTCAGTGCGGGGTTTAGAACGATGAGCTGGGTCCACGTCTTTGGTCAGTGCGGGGTTTAGAACGATGAGCTGGGTCCACGTCTTTGGTCAGTGCGGGGTTTAGAACGATGAGCTGGGTCCACGTCTTTGGTCAGTGCGGGGTTTAGAACGATGAGCTGGGTCCACGTCTTTGGTCAGTGCGGGGTTTAGAACGATGAGCTGGGTCCACGTCTTTGGTCAGTGCGGGGTTTAGAACGATGAGCTGGGTCCACGTCTTTGGTCAGTGCGGGGTTTAGAACGATGAGCTGGGTCCACGTCTTTGGTCAGTGCGGGGTTTAGAACGATGAGCTGGGTCCACGTCTTTGGTCAGTGCGGGGTTTAGAACGATGAGCTGGGTCCACGTCTTTGGTCAGTGCGGGGTTTAGAACGATGAGCTGGGTCCACGTCTTTGGTCAGTGCGGGGTTTAGAACGATGAGCTGGGTCCACGTCTTTGGTCAGTGCGGGGTTTAGAACGATGAGGTGGGTCCACGTCTTTGGTCAGTGCGGGGTTTAGAACGATGAGCTGGGTCCACGTCTTTGGTCAGTGCGGGGTTTAGAACGATGAGCTGGGTCCACGTCTTTGGTCAGTGCGGGGTTTAGAACGATGAGGTGGGTCCACGTCTTTGGTCAGTGCGGGGTTTAGAACGATGAGCTGGGTCCACGTCTTTGGTCAGTGCGGGGTTTAGAACGATGAGCTGGGTCCACGTCTTTGGTCAGTGCGGGGTTTAGAACGATGAGCTGGGTCCACGTCTTTGGTCAGTGCGGGGTTTAGAACGATGAGCTGGGTCCACGTCTTTGGTCAGTGCGGGGTTTAGAACGATGAGGTGGGTCCACGTCTTTGGTCAGTGCGGGGTTTAGAACGATGAGCTGGGTCCACGTCTTTGGTCAGTGCGGGGTTTAGAACGATGAGCTGGGTCCACGTCTTTGGTCAGTGCGGGGTTTAGAACGATGAGCTGGGTCCACGTCTTTGGTCAGTGCGGGGTTTAGAACGATGAGCTGGGTCCACGTCTTTGGTCAGTGCGGGGTTTAGAACGATGAGCTGGGTCCACGTCTTTGGTCAGTGCGGGGTTTAGAACGATGAGCTGGGTCCACGTCTTTGGTCAGTGCGGGGTTTAGAACGATGAGCTGGGTCCACGTCTTTGGTCAGTGCGGGGTTTAGAACGATGAGCTGGGTCCACGTCTTTGGTCAGTGCGGGGTTTAGAACGATGAGCTGGGTCCACGTCTTTGGTCAGTGCGGGGTTTAGAACGATGAGCTGGGTCCACGTCTTTGGTCAGTGCGGGGTTTAGAACGATGAGCTGGGTCCACGTCTTTGGTCAGTGCGGGGTTTAGAACGATGAGCTGGGTCCACGTCTTTGGTCAGTGCGGGGTTTAGAACGATGAGCTGGGTCCACGTCTTTGGTCAGTGCGGGGTTTAGAACGATGAGCTGGGTCCACGTCTTTGGTCAGTGCGGGGTTTAGAACGATGAGCTGGGTCCACGTCTCTGGTCAGTGCGGGGTTTAGAACGATGAGCTGGGTCCACGTCTTTGGTCAGTGCGGGGTTTAGAACGATGAGCTGGGTCCACGTCTCTGGTCAGTGCGGGGTTTAGAACGATGAGCTGGGTCGACGTCTTTGGTCAGTGCGGGGTTTAGAACGATGAGCTGGGTCCACGTCTCTGGTCAGTGCGGGGTTTAGAACGATGAGCTGGGTCCACGTCTTTGGTCAGTGCGGGGTTTAGAACGATGAGGTGGGTCCACGTCTTTGGTCAGTGCGGGGTTTAGAACGATGAGGTGGGTCCACGTCTTTGGTCAGTGCGGGGTTTAGAACGATGAATTGGGTCCACGTCTTTGGTCAGTGCGGGGTTTAGAACGATGAGCTGGGTCCACGTCTTTGGTCAGTGCGGGGTTTAGAACGATGAGCTGGGTCCACGTCTTTGGTCAGTGCGGGGTTTAGAACGATGAGCTGGGTCCACGTCTTTGGTCAGTGCGGGGTTTAGAACGATGAGGTGGGTCCACGTCTTTGGTCAGTGCGGGGTTTAGAACGATGAGCTGGGTCCACGTCTTTGGTCAGTGCGGGGTTTAGAACGATGAGCTGGGTCCACGTCTTTGGTCAGTGCGGGGTTTAGAACGATGAGCTGGGTCCACGTCTTTGGTCAGTGCGGGGTTTAGAACGATGAGCTGGGTCCACGTCTTTGGTCAGTGCGGGGTTTAGAACGATGAGCTGGGTCCACGTCTTTGGTCAGTGCGGGGTTTAGAACGATGAGCTGGGTCCACGTCTTTGGTCAGTGCGGGGTTTAGAACGATGAGCTGGGTCCACGTCTTTGGTCAGTGCGGGGTTTAGAACGATGAGCTGGGTCCACGTCTTTGGTCAGTGCGGGGTTTAGAACGATGAGCTGGGTCCACGTCTTTGGTCAGTGCGGGGTTTAGAACGATGAGCTGGGTCCACGTCTTTGGTCAGTGCGGGGTTTAGAACGATGAGCTGGGTCCACGTCTTTGGTCAGTGCGGGGTTTAGAACGATGAGCTGGGTCCACGTCTTTGGTCAGTGCGGGGTTTAGAACGATGAGCTGGGTCCACGTCTTTGGTCAGTGCGGGGTTTAGAACGATGAGCTGGGTCCACGTCTTTGGTCAGTGCGGGGTTTAGAACGATGAGCTGGGTCCACGTCTTTGGTCAGTGCGGGGTTTAGAACGATGAGCTGGGTCCACGTCTTTGGTCAGTGCGGGGTTTAGAACGATGAGCTGGGTCCACGTCTTTGGTCAGTGCGGGGTTTAGAACGATGAGGTGGGTCCACGTCTTTGGTCAGTGCGGGGTTTAGAACGATGAGCTGGGTCCACGTCTTTGGTCAGTGCGGGGTTTAGAACGATGAGCTGGGTCCACGTCTTTGGTCAGTGCGGGGTTTAGAACGATGAGCTGGGTCCACGTCTTTGGTCAGTGCGGGGTTTAGAACGATGAGGTGGGTCCACGTCTTTGGTCAGTGCGGGGTTTAGAACGATGAGCTGGGTCCACGTCTTTGGTCAGTGCGGGGTTTAGAACGATGAGCTGGGTCCACGTCTTTGGTCAGTGCGGGGTTTAGAACGATGAGCTGGGTCCACGTCTTTGGTCAGTGCGGGGTTTAGAACGATGAGCTGGGTCCACGTCTTTGGTCAGTGCGGGGTTTAGAACGATGAGGTGGGTCCACGTCTTTGGTCAGTGCGGGGTTTAGAACGATGAGCTGGGTCCACGTCTTTGGTCAGTGCGGGGTTTAGAACGATGAGCTGGGTCCACGTCTTTGGTCAGTGCGGGGTTTAGAACGATGAGCTGGGTCCACGTCTTTGGTCAGTGCGGGGTTTAGAACGATGAGCTGGGTCCACGTCTTTGGTCAGTGCGGGGTTTAGAACGATGAGGTGGGTCCACGTCTTTGGTCAGTGCGGGGTTTAGAACGATGAGGTGGGTCCACGTCTTTGGTCAGTGCGGGGTTTAGAACGATGAGCTGGGTCCACGTCTTTGGTCAGTGCGGGGTTTAGAACGATGAGGTGGGTCCACGTCTTTGGTCAGTGCGGGGTTTAGAACGATGAGGTGGGTCCACGTCTTTGGTCAGTGCGGGGTTTAGAACGATGAGCTGGGTCCACGTCTTTGGTCAGTGCGGGGTTTAGAACGATGAGCTGGGTCCACGTCTTTGGTCAGTGCGGGGTTTAGAACGATGAGCTGGGTCCACGTCTTTGGTCAGTGCGGGGTTTAGAACGATGAGCTGGGTCCACGTCTTTGGTCAGTGCGGGGTTTAGAACGATGAGGTGGGTCCACGTCTTTGGTCAGTGCGGGGTTTAGAACGATGAGCTGGGTCCACGTCTTTGGTCAGTGCGGGGTTTAGAACGATGAGGTGGGTCCACGTCTTTGGTCAGTGCGGGGTTTAGAACGATGAGGTGGGTCCACGTCTTTGGTCAGTGCGGGGTTTAGAACGATGAGCTGGGTCCACGTCTTTGGTCAGTGCGGGGTTTAGAACGATGAGCTGGGTCCACGTCTTTGGTCAGTGCGGGGTTTAGAACGATGAGGTGGGTCCATGTCTTTGGTCAGTGCGGGGTTTAGAACGATGAATTGGGTCCACGTCTTTGGTCAGTGCGGGGTTTAGAACGATGAGCTGGGTCCACGTCTTTGGTCAGTGCGGGGTTTAGAACGATGAGCTGGGTCCACGTCTTTGGTCAGTGCGGGGTTTAGAACGATGAGCTGGGTCCACGTCTTTGGTCAGTGCGGGGTTTAGAACGATGAGCTGGGTCCACGTCTTTGGTCAGTGCGGGGTTTAGAACGATGAGCTGGGTCCACGTCTTTGGTCAGTGCGGGGTTTAGAACGATGAGCTGGGTCCACGTCTTTGGTCAGTGCGGGGTTTAGAACGATGAGCTGGGTCCACGTCTTTGGTCAGTGCGGGGTTTAGAACGATGAGCTGGGTCCACGTCTTTGGTCAGTGCGGGGTTTAGAACGATGAGCTGGGTCCACGTCTTTGGTCAGTGCGGGGTTTAGAACGATGAGGTGGGTCCACGTCTTTGGTCAGTGCGGGGTTTAGAACGATGAGCTGGGTCCACGTCTTTGGTCAGTGCGGGGTTTAGAACGATGAGCTGGGTCCACGTCTTTGGTCAGTGCGGGGTTTAGAACGATGAGCTGGGTCCACGTCTTTGGTCAGTGCGGGGTTTAGAACGATGAGCTGGGTCCACGTCTTTGGTCAGTGCGGGGTTTAGAACGATGAGGTGGGTCCACGTCTTTGGTCAGTGCGGGGTTTAGAACGATGAGCTGGGTCCACGTCTTTGGTCAGTGCGGGGTTTAGAACGATGAGCTGGGTCCACGTCTTTGGTCAGTGCGGGGTTTAGAACGATGAGCTGGGTCCACGTCTTTGGTCAGTGCGGGGTTTAGAACGATGAGCTGGGTCCACGTCTTTGGTCAGTGCGGGGTTTAGAACGATGAGCTGGGTCCACGTCTTTGGTCAGTGCGGGGTTTAGAACGATGAGCTGGGTCCACGTCTTTGGTCAGTGCGGGGTTTAGAACGATGAGCTGGGTCCACGTCTTTGGTCAGTGCGGGGTTTAGAACGATGAGCTGGGTCCACGTCTTTGGTCAGTGCGGGGTTTAGAACGATGAGCTGGGTCCACGTCTTTGGTCAGTGCGGGGTTTAGAACGATGAGGTGGGTCCACGTCTTTGGTCAGTGCGGGGTTTAGAACGATGAGCTGGGTCCACGTCTTTGGTCAGTGCGGGGTTTAGAACGATGAGGTGGGTCCACGTCTTTGGTCAGTGCGGGGTTTAGAACGATGAGCTGGGTCCACGTCTTTGGTCAGTGCGGGGTTTAGAACGATGAGGTGGGTCCACGTCTTTGGTCAGTGCGGGGTTTAGAACGATGAGGTGGGTCCACGTCTTTGGTCAGTGCGGGGTTTAGAACGATGAGCTGGGTCCACGTCTTTGGTCAGTGCGGGGTTTAGAACGATGAGCTGGGTCCACGTCTTTGGTCAGTGCGGGGTTTAGAAGGATGAGCTGGGTCCACGTCTTTGGTCAGTGCGGGGTTTAGAACGATGAGCTGGGTCCACGTCTTTGGTCAGTGCGGGGTTTAGAACGATGAGCTGGGTCCACGTCTTTGGTCAGTGCGGGGTTTAGAACGATGAGCTGGGTCCACGTCTTTGGTCAGTGCGGGGTTTAGAACGATGAGGTGGGTCCACGTCTTTGGTCAGTGCGGGGTTTAGAACGATGAGCTGGGTCCACGTCTTTGGTCAGTGCGGGGTTTAGAACGATGAGGTGGGTCCACGTCTTTGGTCAGTGCGGGGTTTAGAACGATGAGGTGGGTCCACGTCTTTGGTCAGTGCGGGGTTTAGAACGATGAGGTGGGTCCACGTCTTTGGTCAGTGCGGGGTTTAGAACGATGAGCTGGGTCCACGTCTTTGGTCAGTGCGGGGTTTAGAACGATGAGCTGGGTCCACGTCTTTGGTCAGTGCGGGGTTTAGAACGATGAGCTGGGTCCACGTCTTTGGTCAGTGCGGGGTTTAGAACGATGAGCTGGGTCCACGTCTTTGGTCAGTGCGGGGTTTAGAACGATGAGCTGGGTCCACGTCTTTGGTCAGTGCGGGGTTTAGAACGATGAGGTGGGTCCACGTCTTTGGTCAGTGCGGGGTTTAGAACGATGAGCTGGGTCCACGTCTTTGGTCAGTGCGGGGTTTAGAACGATGAGCTGGGTCCACGTCTTTGGTCAGTGCGGGGTTTAGAACGATGAGCTGGGTCCACGTCTTTGGTCAGTGCGGGGTTTAGAACGATGAGCTGGGTCCACGTCTTTGGTCAGTGCGGGGTTTAGAACGATGAGGTGGGTCCACGTCTTTGGTCAGTGCGGGGTTTAGAACGATGAGCTGGGTCCACGTCTTTGGTCAGTGCGGGGTTTAGAACGATGAGCTGGGTCCACGTCTTTGGTCAGTGCGGGGTTTAGAACGATGAGCTGGGTCCACGTCTTTGGTCAGTGCGGGGTTTAGAACGATGAGCTGGGTCCACGTCTTTGGTCAGTGCGGGGTTTAGAACGATGAGCTGGGTCCACGTCTTTGGTCAGTGCGGGGTTTAGAACGATGAGCTGGGTCCACGTCTTTGGTCAGTGCGGGGTTTAGAACGATGAGCTGGGTCCACGTCTTTGGTCAGTGCGGGGTTTAGAACGATGAGCTGGGTCCACGTCTTTGGTCAGTGCGGGGTTTAGAACGATGAGCTGGGTCCACGTCTTTGGTCAGTGCGGGGTTTAGAACGATGAGCTGGGTCCACGTCTTTGGTCAGTGCGGGGTTTAGAACGATGAGCTGGGTCCACGTCTTTGGTCAGTGCGGGGTTTAGAACGATGAGCTGGGTCCACGTCTTTGGTCAGTGCGGGGTTTAGAACGATGAGCTGGGTCCACGTCTTTGGTCAGTGCGGGGTTTAGAACGATGAGGTGCTTGCGTGTCTTTAGCTAGTGCAGATTTTAGACATGGTGACGTAGATGCACGTCTTGGTCAGTGCAGGTTTATAGATGATGAGGTAGATGCATGTCTTGGTCAGTGCAGGTTTATAGATGATGAGGTGGATGCATGTCTTGGTCAGTGCAGGTTTATAGATGATGAGGTGGATGCATGTCTTGGTCAGTGCAGGTTTATAGATGATGAGGTAGATGCATGTCTTGGTCAGTGCAGGTTTATAGATGATGAGGTAGATGCATGTCTTGGTCAGTGCAGGTTTATAGATGATGAGGTGGATGCATGTCTTGGTCAGTGCAGGTTTATAGATGATGAGGTAGATGCATGTCTTGGTCAGTGCAGGTTTATAGATGATGAGGTAGATGCATGTCTTGGTCAGTGTAGGATTTAGATAGAGCAAGGTAGTTTCACATCTTTGTTCAGTGTTACTGAACAAACATTTGTTTTACTGTCCTCTCATTATTTGGTTCCATGGACTCCAGAAAACCAAATATCTGTGAGGTGGCGTGGAGAGCTGTGAAAATAGAAGAGCGACAAGAGACTCAATGTCCTATTCTACAGAACAAAGACTTGTCCACCCCAAGTTTGAGACAACAAATTCAAATAAGAGCTGGTGGAAAAACTTTTCGAAATCTTAAATGATTCTTGGAAATATAATACTGTCACAAGTGGGAGCACAACATTTCTAACAAATTTGAGGAATGAACCAGATAGCTTTCTGTAACCAAATGGTTTGTAGGAACAGTAGTGATGCATCGTAGATAATGTGGTCTTTATGGGTTTTATACTTCCTATTCCCCATTCTGGTTCCCCTCTTGTCACCTCTCTTCTCTTCACCTGCCACCCTCCTCTTTCCTTTCCTAGCATAATCCTGTCTCCTTTCCTATCAGATTCCTCCTTTTCCATCCTTTTACCTTTTCCACCTATCACCTCATGGCTTCTTACTTCATCCACCCCCCACCCACCTACCCCCCCCCCTCAGCTGATTTCAGCTGCCACTCCTTCCTCTTCCCCCAACCTTCTTATTGTGGCTTCTTCTCCCTTCCTTTTCAGTCCTGATGAAGGATCTCGCCTGAAACACCAACTCTTTATTCTTCTCCATAGACACTGCCTGACCAGTTGAGTTCCTCTAATATTTTGCATTTGCTTTTTTATGTTCCTGTATAACTAAACGTGAAATTTAATGCTGGTGTTTGGAGTGTGGCAGGAAAGTGTATGAAATTTCACAATTAATCTTTTTCTCTCACCCTTAGATTGAAGCCCAGTGCTGCAGACGCCTCATAACTTGCCAACATCACTGAGATTAAAAACGCCTTTAACCACCACACCAACGCAACAATACTGACCTTTTTAACTGAAAAAAAATGCCACAAGGGAAAAACAACAACAGCAAAATACATCTGCAAAGACTGCCATGTCCCCTGCTCCACAGAACAGAGAAGGAAATTGCTGCTCTGGAGAAATACTTCCACCAGTATTCTCTGCACAACAAGTGACGTACTTCACTGCAAGGAGCCTGGATCAAACAGTATGTATTCACCAATCAGGATTGACTTTGCAGGCATCAGGTGCATACAACCTTCGTGTACAGCACAGTGTTGGTAATTAATTCTTTACTTCCTTCTGTACTTTCACTACAAGACTGTAAAGCTGATTTGATACTTTTCTGTACAAAGTTTAAAAAATGATGAAATATATAATGTAAATTCTACTAAATACAGGGTAAAGATAGAACATAGCGACACATGTATAAAGAATTTTCATAAGACGTTGCTACATGCCAGAAAGCTTCCCCATCGATCACCTGTTATATACTGGGGACAACAGAGCAATCATTTCCGTTTATAAAAGAACACTGCTTTATAAATTCCCTCTGCTCCTGGTCCAAATTCCTGTTGAAAGCAGGATTAATACTGTTCATCCTATCACTCAAAAGAACTGATTTGGTCTGGATTAGGTTCTGTAGTGCTTGAATTCCAAATAACGTACTTTACTTTGTACCCAGCGTAAGGGATGATGGCGTGATGCGGTCACCGAGTTGTGTGCATGTGAATAACAGAAGAAGATGTTTCTGTTTTCATTGCGCCTCTTCAATTCTTTCGTACTTAATTCCCATCCTTTAAAGACCCTGATTCAAGATTTTCAATCCAAGACCTAATTTTAGTTGATCTGAAATTAATTACGGTCAAAATGCTGAAAGAATGTAATTCATTGTCATCGAGCCCAAGGCCTACAGCTGATGCTGATGACAGTCACTGTAATAATATTGAGGAAATGTTGCTCCTTGATGCAGTGAGTCAGACACTTGCTGTGATGGAGAAGAGGTAATAGACACACGTTTGGGCCTTGATGTTTGGAGTTATAAAATTTTTCAGCCAAAAGGATGGGATTCTGAAGGTCATGTGAGAGCAGTGGGAGTGGGTTGGTATTTGTTGATTTAAAATGTGTTTATAATTGATCTGTTCAAAGTAAAGTACATTTTATTAAGGCAAAAGAGTGTATTCTGCACAGATGGATGACAAGTTCTGCTTCCTTCACTCAACGTTGCTGTTTGATGTGGACTGAATCTCTCATTCATTCTCTTCATGCTGAATGTCAAGTCCCTGAGGAACTGAAAGCAAATGAACTTGAACTTATTAAGTATCTTCAGGTTACAATTGACCCCCAGCCAAACGTGCACCCAATCACTGGGCCATTGGTGATTTCCAAGAACTTGAAAGCAAAAGAGCAGAGAGAAGGTACAAGTTGGGTGCAGTGGAGAATCCTCTCATGGGGTCTGACTGAGCAGGGAAGATAGATGGGCCCAGCCAGAGCCTGCAGATGGCCATATTCCCAAATATCTTGCCTTGCAGCAGATTGTCAAGGTGTCTAATAATAAGCATGAAACAATACTTTGGCTGTTGCATAAAGAAGGAGAAGACAATTAGTGATATTGTATGCCTAGTAACTTCTACTTAAGTTCTTTTTGTTTATGCTAATGGCTCATCCATCCAAATATGGAAAGGTTGTTGTGGACAGCAGCTGAGGGTCTTATTTACCCAGTTAAGATTGAGAACTTGCTTCTAAAACCCAGAACAAACATAACTGGGAGGGATAATCACAGTGATGATGGAAACTGATTGAGTTCCAGTTCTAACATAATCATAAATATAGCTAAGAGGTCAGATTTTTTTTAAAAAATGAGCAGGCATTTGTAATGCAGTTTGGAATCTTTAAGGATCTGAGGCTTCACATACGATTGGTTTTTTCACGTTTATTGAATACAAATGTGGTTAAGTTAAGCAAGTTAAGGGTATCTGCTGAGAGTTGCACTCACGTGGCACAAAGGCATGGATGGTGAGCACCGATATCAGCCGCCTTTTCTTTGTGCATTTAATCAAAGCAACTAGAGACAAAACCCTGTTGCCCACCCCAGTGTTTCTGTATACAGTCAAAGTGATGAATACGGTACTAAACTGGAAATAGCTATTATTTTACAGGAACTTTAACAAGGTGTCTTTTACTTTAAAATGGACCTCCTTTCCAATATAAAAATACCCAAGGCAGATGGAGATTGGTCGAGACGGGCTGGGCAAGCCAAACTAACTTGTGCTACTTTATCATTCCCATAGACAGAAACTGAGCATTAATTTATTTTAATATTCAGACAGTTTGTATCACAAATTAGGAAGATATATCTCTGTACTTAAACAGGAAGTCTCAAGTCCATTCTGGTTAATTGCCACCAGAAGTTACATCCATTTTGAGGAAGAAATCTGACACAGAACTGTTTGATTAACTATAAATCATAAAAGGGAGCAAGTTGGGAAGGCAGAATTAATTTAATCTATGGCCTACTTTAAACAACTTCCTTAGAACTGTCCTAGAAATGATGATAACCTAATGGTCTTCAACTGGATCTTTAATGATTTTCGTATTCCGCCCTGGAATAGGTTTATAATTGAGTTGCAGGTCTTTTTCCAAGATATTCATTTACTGATCTTGTAAGAGTGGAGTATTAACTGAGGTAGAAATGCTATCTTCAGAATGGTTTATACACCCATGATGAGACTATCCAGGTTTGAGACTCAGCAACTAGGTCGTACCATCACATTTTTGGAAGAGTGCATAATGTTGCAGTGAAAGCACATGTAATCTGAAACCCTTGCACTAACAAAGTTGCTAATAACCTCAGCCTACATAGCAAAGCCCCGTGAGTAATACCCATGCATTATTAACAAAAATTAGCAAGAGATTCTGCAGATGCCGGAAATCCCAAGCAACACACAAAATGCAGGAAGAAATCAGTAGGTCAGGCAGCACCCCCACTTCGGCATTTTACCCCTTCTCCTCACCTGCCTATCACCTCCCCCTGGAGGCCCTCCTACCCGTTCTCCCATGGTCCATTCTCAGATGACTTCTCCTCCAGCCCTTTACCTTTCCCACCCACCTGGCTTCACCCATCACCCCCTTCTCCCCTTTCCAGTCCTGCTGAAGTGTCTCAGCCTGAAACTTCAACTGTTTTTTCATTTACCATAGATGATGATTTCCTCCAGCGATCTGTACGTGTTGCTCCTATTTTATACATCCTTACCCGAGGAAAATGTCAGTGAAAACAAATTTATATTCTCATAACTGCAAGACAGACATCACCAATCATTTTCACTAACTTTGCTGGCCAGTATTTAAAAATGAGCTAAAGACACTTGTAAAGTTAGTCTAATGTTTTTAAATAGACTGATGGATCCTGAATGCTTCAGTTCATCTAAAATGTTAGTTTTCAGCCACTGATGAATCTTAATAATCCCTTGTTGCAGATGAGTGACATCACTGTGTGTGAAGGCCTTTTATTTAACTATTATTATCCTTGTTCAGAAAGAACTTGCATTTGGTAATTATACAGTATTTTTAAAAGTTACATAAGGTCAGTACAGTGATGGTCATTCTCTTCCATTAACTGGTAACCCTAGCACACCTACACTATATAACTCACCAGCAGAGAGAGTGGGTAGACTTCACTTGTTTACAAAGCCCATGTGAGGTTATTTCTATCATGTACTCTGTTTCAAGGTGGCTTAAATTGCGATTCAGTCTTCAGCTTTAGACTGAATCTGGTTGTCTGTGTATCTGTTACCAAACACAGGAATTGAAAACTCTTCCCCCTTCCTTTCCAGTCCAGTTGAAGGGTGTCGGCCCAAAGCAGATGCTGCCTGACCTGCTGAGTTTCTCCAGCATTTTGTATGTGTGTTGCAATGGAAAACTCTACTGCACATGAGGCCTCAGTATTTTGAGGCTTCTGAAACCAGAGTTTCAAGTTGCTTGGACCATTACACTGTACTGGCATGGTAATTTTCTACCCCTGATTATTATCAACATTAAGAATTAGAGACACCATGTGATGAAATAGCAATAAGTACAACACCAGGTCCCAACTCAAACATAGACATGAATTCCAAAAGGTAGCATAAATATGGACAGGCTGTTCAGATGAAAGATTGTATTGGCATTAGAATACAAACTAATGAATTGGAATAAAGATGCCCAATAAAGAGTTTGCACTCTAATAGCACCTCATATGATGAATCTGGTTTATCAGAAGAGACCATCCTAATTTTAAGTGGAATTTGATCTCAACAATAACTTTCCCATAAAATACAACTATATATTTATCTGTTTCAGATGCTCTAAAGAAATCAGCATTTCTCTGTAAATTATGTATAAGGGTACAACATAAACATCTAACAGTTGGAAAAAGGTTCTGCACAAACACTTAACTACATTTACCTAAATAAAATGGCATTGAAAGCAAAGTAGAGGTCAGATTACGGACCTTAAATGTCCCTTAACTAGAATCATAGTTAAATATGACAATAAGCAGTTACTCACGTTGCTCAGGTAACAATATACTTGATAAATCTGAAGTGCAAATCAGTTGATAGGTAAAAGGTTCTTCTGAAGTAGAATTTAGTTAGAGGGCACCATGGTAACATAGCAGTTACTGCAACACTATTACAGATAGGGGTTGATTTCTATTGCCGTCTGTAAAGTGTTTGTGCATCTCTGTGAATGTATGGCTTTCCCCCACACCACCACCCCCCCCCCACCCCGGTCCTCCAATTTCCTCCCACATACCAAAGCATACTGATTAGTAGGTTAATTGGCCATTGTAAATTGTCCTGCAGTTAGGCTCCTGTTAAATAGTTTGCTAACTGGGTAGTGTGGCTCATTGAGCCAGAAAAGCCTGTGCCATGCTATATCTCTAAATAAGTAGTTGAAGCCTAGCCTGTAAAATAAACATACTCACCTCTGAGCTTCGCATACTCAACATATATGCCAGTGGTGGAAGTGTGTTCAGGTTACCTAATAGCTTTACTCTTGGAATTTCATTCAGGAGTGAAGGGCACTCTCTCAACAAGATCATTCCCTTCCAGTCCAGCTACTTTCTTGCACAGCCACAAGCTAATTCAGGTGCACAACACACTGGAGGAATTCCGCAGGTCAGGCACCATCTATGGAGGAGAACAAAAATCATCATTTCAGCCAAGACCCTTCATCAGGACTGAAAAGATACAGGGAAGAAGCCAGAATAAGAAGGTGGAAGAAGTATAAGCTGGCAGATGATAGGTACCTTCCACCTATCATCTTCCAGCTTCTCACTTCATTCCCCTTGTGTTAACTGTACACGCGAGCAATAGCTTGGAATAAAGATGCAACAAGCAAAGAAGAGGAAATACAGTGGATTCTGGTTGAGTGGGACATATTGGGACCAATACATTTTGGCCCAATTAAGTAGCTGCCCTAATTAGCCAAAGTTTCATGGAAATAGTTAAAACGGTATAAAAAAAAGACAAATGGAGTAACATATTATGCATTTAAATGAAATATAGAACAACTTAGAACACTACTTATAGTACTACAGTGCTATAAAACTGTGTATTAGTTCCCAATAGTTATTGACGGAAGAATTAATTCAGTGGTCGCAGGGATCAACATCAGCACAGGCTGATAATGGACTGCCTTCATACAACGCTGTCAATGACTGCATCCTCCAAATCTCCATTTTCATTGTAACATTCAAGATGATTGTTGATACCTTTAAATTCTTTGTAGTTCCTAACTTGCCGAAGTAGTGAAATTGTTTCATTTTCACTCCTGGCCTTTTCTGGCATCACCAAGCCTGAATGCTTGGAAATTGCAGTGAGCAAAATAGTTTTGAATTATCTACCGCTTATTTCTTGCCAACTACCGTGACCAAAATCGCTGCTTTTTGAACACGGACACACAAAACTAAAGCTAATTAAAAACTGTTTACACTAAGCACACTGTTGTATCTAATAGCCACACAAATGCACTGACACTAGTTATATCCTATTCAGCAACAGTCTCATGTCCCAATTAGGCAGCACAGTGTCCTAAATAAATGATGAGAATCCTGGCAATTTTCTTGATTAGTTTTCGTTCCTTAAGAATTGTTCCAAATAAGTGACGGCCCCAATTAACTGATGGCCCAATTAACCAGAATCCATTGTATTAAGAAATGCTTAAGGTAAGCTTGTCATCAGCTAATGCAAAACTATTGATCTATTGTCTTAAACTTCATGCTTCAACTAAGTAGCATATTCCACTGCAGGAAGTATTATAATCTGGGTGAGTACAATAACCCAGTATGTAAAGTTACTGTTTAAGCAGTACTATACAGTGAATCAAGATTTGACAGCAATTCTGCTTCGAGATTATTAACAATTGCAGGCTATATATTATCCCTTTGTCTTTTGGGTTCTTTGTATTGTTATTTTGCACCAGAACTGGAGACTGTAACAATATTTACTAACATGCCTAGAAAATGTATCCATAATTCAATCAATGAAAGGGTTAACCTATGAAGAGTATCTGACAGCTCTGGGCCTATACTCGCTGGAGTTTAGAAGAATGGTGGGGGGGGGGGGGGAATCTCATTGAAAACTAGAAAGTATTGAAAGGCCAAGATACAATGGATGTGGAGAGAATGCTTTCTATAGTGGGGGAACCTAGGACAGTCTCAAAATAGAAGGA
Organism: Hemitrygon akajei; assembly: GCF_048418815.1. Taxonomy (NCBI): domain Eukaryota; kingdom Metazoa; phylum Chordata; class Chondrichthyes; order Myliobatiformes; family Dasyatidae; genus Hemitrygon; species Hemitrygon akajei. The sequence continues at coordinate 72,421,168 of NC_133142.1, read as the reverse complement.
CATCCACTTAGAACAGAGATGAGGAGGAATTTCTTTCACCAAAAGTGGTGAATCTGTGGGATTTGTTGCTGCAGATATCTAAGGAGCTCAAGTTCTTGCATATATTTAAAGTGGAGATTGATAGGCTCTTGATTAGCAAGGGTGTCAAAAGTTACGGGTGAAGGCAGGAAAATAGGGTTGAGTGGATAATAAATAAACCATGATGGAATGGCGCAGCAGACTCAATGGGCCGAATTCTGCTCCTACAGTAAGTCTTAAGCCTTAGGGTCAAACAAAGATTCAAGATTGCAGTTACATACTGTACATATTTTAACTTACATCCCCTCATTGAGTATTTCCATAGCTCTCACATTATATAAGTCAGAGATATCAGTTGGAGACCTCAGGACAAGTTATGAGTGAACCATTACTACTACATTTAAACTGACTGTCAATAAGACTGTGAACTTTTTCTCCTATTCTCCAACTAAAAGCAAACACGAGGAAATCTGCAGATGCTGGAAATTCAAACAACACACACAAAATGCTGGTGGAACACAGCAGGCCAGGCAGCATCTATAAGGAGAAGCGCTGTCGACGTTTCGGGCTGAGACCCTTCGTCAGGACAGAGGTGTGCAAACACAAAGAAGATTTTTTGCTACCATTACACCTTCCTCTTCTACAAGAAACATCGCTGTTCAATGCATTCAAGGTAGAGATACTTTTAGGGTAACACACACAAAATGCTGCAGGAATTCAACAGGTTAGGCAGCATCTATGGAAATGACTAAACAGTCAAGACCCTTCATCACGACTAGAAAGGAAGGGGGGGAGAAGCAAGAATAAGAAGGTGGAAGAGAGGGCAAGGGGGCAGGTGAAGGGTACTTATAGGGTTGCAAGAAGGTAAAATCCCTAGATCTTTCAGGAAAGTAGAAGCAGAATCAAGAATTTTAATCTGGTCATCTTGGTCCTCTAATCTCAAGTAGGAAATAGTGATTAGTGGCCCCATAGCTGAAGCTACTCAAACTTTGGTAATGCAAGGAGTCACAGTTAGTCACAATATCTGAACCTATGTTGCTCACCCGAATGAAGGGACGGTGTAGCCTCTGGTGTCAATCCCACACTGTAAGGTGCAACTGCAAGGTTCAAAGGAGTGGGAAGAAAAAGGTGACTAGACCAAGCAACTCTGTCCAACTGATATATTGCTTCTCAAGTGATAAGGAGTGGCAGCAAATGATCCAGGAGTTTTTTTTAAGTACCAGAGGTTTCACAAAACTCACTCCTGTTTAGATCCTCACTAACCAGGCAGAATGAGGTTTTCTGATTGGGTCAGTCCCTTTTTGTTGCATAGAGTTGACTGTAAATATTCAGATCAGTAACTGATTAAAATCAATCAATTCTGTTAATGTGAAAACATTCACACATTTATAATATCAAGCAATCTCTAACTCCAGCGTCAGGAACCATTGGCCCTCTAAATGGTCATTTGACTAAATGTTTATTACAATTTCCTCTTGTTATTGGGTAAAACTGTAAATCTTTTATTTTTTTTTTAAATCACAGTTACTGTGCTGTATCTGGAAATAAGTATGTAGTTTAAAAACAAATCTAAATGTGCAACCGTTTTTGATCATTTAAGGAGAGATATTGTGTCATTAATTCAAGCAAATTTTCACCTTTTAGGGATATTAGTTAAACTAAATCATGTTAAATATACTGTAAGCGATGCAATTTTCAGCTTCTGTGTAGTTGGAATGATGTTAAAATAAAGATATCACTTCATACCAAGAGTGAATGATTATTATTATTCTTGACTTTTCATTTCCAGTTAGCCTCTCCTCATTTCTGCCTTTCTGACTTATTTTCTCACACAGGAGCAGAATCTCATTTAGCCAGAACAGTTGTACAATCTCTCAAAAATTCGATATTAATATTCCATATAATACTTCATGTGTATTATTCCCTTCCTAAAGATGGTCATGTCTTCCCAGCAAGTATCAGCATTTTAAAAGAAGTCATTGATTTCAAGGTTCGAGATTCTAGATTGTTTATTGTTATTCTTTAGTACACAAGTGCAAAGGAGAATAAAATGATTATTACTCTCGATCGGAAGCAGCATAAACAAACCCAAAAGGTAATGTGGAAGAAAAATAGTAAGACATTGTGACGAACATTAAGGGCTTAATGACCTTCTTCTAGTATGTGAATTCAAAGTCTGTAATCACTTATCTGCGACTAACCTACACTGTGAGACTGAAATGTGCTTTGTAGACGGGATGGGAAAATAACTAAGTCTGTGCTTCCTTGGTCTGAGAAGCATCATATGCCTGCACTTGGGAAAGCCTGATATACTGTCCTGAGAGCTAACACTTAAGAAAATGTATAAACGCTCAAGGACATATAGTACAGCTTTGCTATTCTAACTAGTTGTAGTTAAAGTTCCCTCCTTTTTCAGATTTAAGTGCTTCCTGTCACGTACGCCTTGGGTATAAATAAGAGTGTAATGTTGAGGAGAGTCTCAGAACTCCGCTTTAGGAGTCTGGGCTCTCCATGATATCATGCATCAATAAAGATTTTCTGAAGTAACTTCCCTCCAGGTCCGAGTACTCATTTCCACGACAATTGGCGACGAGGATGGTACCCTAACACCTTCCAAGTTAGGAGGGAATTACTGGATGGTTTCTATTTTAGCAGGATCCCTGAAAAAGAACCTGAGCGGAAAGAGGGGACTTTACAAGCTAGGAAAGGCACCGGCATCCTAGCTGAAAGGGGGACTAGAGTTTAAAAGGGTAGCTACGGTTAAGAAGATAAAGGAACAGAGGGACTGCTGAGGAAATTCTAAACACTGGTGAGCACTGTAGATAAGCTTTTGGGGGAATAATTGAGTGCGCAGCGTAACTGTGGTTTTTTTTTCAGGCAATGGGGAGTGTCTGCAGTCAAGCAGCTTCTGCTGCTCCTGCGGCCCCGCCCCAACAAGCGAGATTATAAAGGGCTTGAAAGTAAGTAAGAAAATGGAGAAACAGATGAAAACAGTGAAGTAAGCTTGGCAGAAGGTAGGAGATCCTCTGGTAGTCCCGGGGTCACCAGCAGACACGGTAATTCGGGAAACAGGTGACGACTGATACGCTGTAACCTTTAGTAGCGACCAGTACGGCTGGTCACAGGGAGACTAGCCGTATGGAGGAAGCTTCAAAATCCCTTTGATGCAGACCTGGTGGGATGAGGTAGTGAATGGGAATGAGGACCCTAAGTGGGGTTTTGACCAGGAGCCAGGATAGAGACCAGTGCCACCCCTGTTGCTTTGGGGCACCTTCCAAGTTGGGAAGGAGAATTAGTCCCCTAGCTGAAAGGGGTCGGCAGGGGGTACTCGCGGGACTACCGATTTATTCCGTGACTGAACTGAGAGACTTGCGGAAAGACAGAGGAAACACACCAGTGAGCGCTCATTGTGTACGTAGTGTGAATAAAGAAGCTTTGTGCTGTCTTAACTGAAATTGAAATTCTAAACGGGAAAAACGGGAAGTGCAAGCAGTCGATCGGCTGGCGCTGATCCTGCTAATAAACCGAAGAGTTCTGGAGGTAAGACAAAGGCTTTGAACACTCAACTGCAGGTAGGAAAAAGACCGCCAAAAAAAATTACAAAGATAAAACGGCACCGCCAGCAAATAGGAGACCCCTTAGTCCCGCCTGGATCCCCGGTGGACATGGTAATCAGAGATGATCGTTACGCCTCTAAACCTGTTTAGCACACCGAATGTTCATGGGGAACACGGTGCTAAAATATTCATAGACGACCTAATTCGGGCTCAGGGTTTCGTAAGTAGCAGAGCAGCTACCTCACTGCCATCTACTGAATGTCGGCCGATGGATCCTACAAGAGGGAGCGTGTCCTGTTGCATTTCTCGCTCGCTCGCTCGGTCACTCCCTGACCTTGTCCTCTCACCCCACCCACGACCAGCCGCACCTGGCCAAGGCGTCTGGCGGCGGGCAGCTGTCTAATGAGGCAATGAAGCACTCAAAACGGCTTCGGCACCTTGAGTCCAAGCACCCTGCACTTAAAGACAAACCCGTTGAGATTTTTGAGCGGAAAAAATGTGAGTAAGCGGGACAGAAACAAGTGCTGAGAGCCACGAAAACTAAATTGTGGAATAGACTGGACATAAGGAACCTTCTTCGAGCATCGCTGTATTCCGGTCGTGTTTAACACCCCCACCCCCGTCGGCCGGTCCGCGGTGCAAAAAAGATTGGTGACCCCTGTTTTAAACTATGTAAGGAGATGGCTAAAAGACACCAACCTCCAAAGAAAAAGGAGATCAAGCAGCCTAAAACAGAGAAGGCTGGCATTGAAACAAAACCTGCCACGGGACTTTATCCACAGCTCCCCATACAGGCCAGTGCTCCACTGGCACCCAATAGTGAAATAGACGATTTAATAATGACGACGACTGCCTTGGGACGACCCGCACCCACTCCCTACAACCCCCCATGCCAGAGGTTCAGGCACCTGACACCCCCAGGGGAGCAGACATCACTGTAACGAGAGAAGGGACTCAGGAAAGAGGAACTGAAGCTGGGGAAGCTGAAGGGAGTGTTTGCAGTACCAGAGAAGATGCAAAAAAAAATACGCCTGAAAAGGCAGAGAAAAAAGAGTCAGGAAAAGAGAAAAAGAGAATGGAGGACAAGCTTTTAACAGACACCTTCATTATATCTAAAACAGCCCTATTTCCCCTGCTGGGTCTGCAGGGGCAACACTGCACTGTACAGCTGAAGGTAATACATGGAACTTCCTCAAATTAGGATCCCTCAAATGCTAAAATTAATGAATGGGCAAGAAAAGGACAGTTCAGAACCCATACTGTACTGTTGGCAGCTGGATAGTAATCTTTATGCTTGGCAGGTTCAGAGACTGTATGTCACATTGATAGGACGAGCCAACCCGTACATGCAAAATATGCAGTACTGTACTTGATTAATAGCAGCCGAGAAAAGAAGCAGCTCCATTGCACAGTCTTACACTTTACAAGCTGACCCACACTATAATCAGCCTGCACACCCTGATTTAAACGGTAACGCTGATGGCAACACCATCTGTGTATTTCGGTCCCGAGGGATTAGGGCTCCTGGTAGACTTAGTGGAAGATCAGGAAAAAAGATTCTGACTAGGGAACTCCTCAATGCCTCATTTGACAGTAGCCATAAAACCACCGGCAAAGCCTAAAGATATCAGGACGATGATAAAACGATTGGCAAAAGAAACCAAGGCAGTCTATACTATAACTCTGCTGGTACTAGGACAAGAAGCCTGAATAGAATTCTTTAACGAAAAGGAGGGGCTGGGGATGACCAAGACTCTCTGCTCGCAGTGGAAGCCACTACTGCTCCCCGACCAGACGGCAGAAGCGTACCTATTGATAACCCTGATTTAATTCTTTTCATAGATGGCTCTTTGCACCGCCCAAGAGATGGTCTGCTGCTGGCAGAGTACGCTATAGTAACTCCCCACGAGGTAGTAGAAGCTTACACCTTGACAATAGGAACATCAGCGTAGGCGGCAGAACTCTATGCCATTACCCGAGCCTGTTTGCATTTTGGCCTAAGGAAAAGCTGCCTGTGTTTATTCTGACTCATATTATGCATTGGGATAGCACATGACTCTGAGCAATTGTGCAAAAATGGAGGGTTTATCACCTCCTCAATGAAAGCAATTAAACACTCCTCATTCGTACTGAACCTTTTAGAAGCTATATAATTGCCACAGGCTTCAGTAATAATGAAGTGCGAGGCACACACCTCAGTGAGAATGAGGTCTCCAAGGGGAATCAGTTTGCAGACATGGTAGCAAAACAGGTGGCCCTTCAGCGACAACCTGTGCCACAGACCCCTGGGGTTGAATCGGGAGGGAAGCAGCTCCCTGTGTGTATTGACGTCCAGTAGTTGCAAAAAGCCCAAAGTTTTGCCTCACAGCAAGAGAAATGTGCCTGGCGCAAACCTGCATGTTACCAGAATACCGGGCTATGGCATCACCCAGACAGCCGAGTATTGTGCCCGCATAGTTTATTTTTGCCCCCGGCTCGCCTGGCACATGGCCAGGCTCACGTGGGCAAAGGAGGGATGCAGCATGCCATCACTCAACAATAGTGTGTCTCTGCAAATTGACTTTGTATGTATGCCCGCTGAAAGGAAGTTTAAGAAAATATTGGTAATAGTAGACATGTTTTCCAGATGGGCAAAGGCCTATCCAACTAGGAGGAAGGATGCAGAAACTGTGGTGAACATATTGATGAAAGAAATTATATCTGGGTTTGGAATTCCTCTAGGGATAAATAGCGACAAATAAATTAGTGCAGGGACTGAAGGAAGCCTTGGGGTTCCAGTAGAAATTGCATATCCCCTACCAGCCTCAGCCCTCAGGTATGGTGGAAAGAGCAAACAGGGAAATAAAAGTGGATTTGACAAAAGTTTGGCAGCAAAACGGTGTCGGACGGCCAGAGGAAATGCCCTTCGTAATGTACACTCTGCAAAATCAGAAGAATAGAAATACAGGACTTACCCTCAAGAAATTTTGATGGGGCGGCCTATGACAATAGGAACTAAGCCTCCCGTGACCCCTGAAAAGGTAGCGCTAATATGATGTGATGAGAAGACACTGAAATACGCACAAGCATTGTGTCAGGAGGCAGGGAAATTGTATGAGAGGGTCCAGCAAGCCCAGGCACCTTTAACTGAAGGTAACGTGCATCCGTTAAGCCAGCAGATAGAATATATGTGAGATTAATGAATAAAGATTCTTTCTCACCCAGGCTGCTGAGGACCCATACAGCCGTTAAGGTGGAATCTGATTGGATCAATGCCAGCAGGTGCAAGTTGCACCACGATGAGGACGAATTAAAACACTGAACTGGTGACATCTTCCCCGAGAGAGAGGAACGGCACTGAGAACCAAGAACAAAGTGTTATTGAGAGACTGGAAAAGAAATCTATTCTAACCTGCACCTCATGTTATATACATAGTGACTGATTATTAACAAAATATATACTCAATAGAGAACTTACATGAAGGAAGTAGTGGTAATAATCATGTTGGGGTGGGATTGATTGATCACCTAACAGTGTCAAAGGGCAAATACAAAGAAACAGTAAAGTGGAGAAGTATTAGCCTGGGAAGGAGGGGTCTGTGCGTTAGTAGGGAAAGAATGTTGCACCTACATACCCGATGCTTCAGAAATTATGACCCATGTGTTGGAACGTATGACCCAGTTGTGAGATGGAATGCACAGACTGAACTCTCAAGCTCCTCCAGAAGGCTGGGATTTCTTTAAGTGGGTTAAATCAGTGTTAGGAGAAGGAATATTTTCCTGGCTGCAGCCCCGCTTTTACGGCCTCATTGCCCTGGTCTGCTTAGCGAGGAAGCTGGATAACGCGTGGAATAATTGTAGTGGTAATGATATGTGTTTTAGGGTGCTGTGTATGTGGAGCACTGAGGTTGTGCTGACATCAGTTGATAAAAAGGACTTTGTCCGGCCCTGAGAGTGTCCCGATGATATCGCAAATGGTAAAAGATAAAGCCAGCAAGGAGCACTGGTGGGGTGAAGAGGTGTACCCGGGCAAGGAAAGACCTTTCCCCTATGGATATGAGCTCCCTTATGAGGAAGAGAAGAAATACCACAGTAAGAAATATTAATCTAGAAGATTAACAAGGAGGGAACTGTGGAAGAAAAATAGTAAGACATTGTGACGAACGTTAAGGGCTTAATGACCTTCTTCTAGTATGTGAATTCAAAGTCTGTAATCACTTATTTGTGACTAACCTACACTGTGAGACTGAAATGTGCTTTGTAGACGGGATGGGAAAATAACTAAGTCTGTGCTTCCTTGGTCTGAGAAGCATCATATGCCTGCACTTGGGAAAGCCTGATATACTGTCCTGAGAGCTAACACTTAAGAAAATGTGTAAACGCTCAAGGACATATAGTACAACTTTGCTATTCTAACTAGTTGTAGTTAAAGTTCCCTCCTTTTTCAGATTTAAGTGCTTCTTGTCGCGTACGCCTTGGGTATAAATAAGAGTGTAATGTTGAGGAGAGTCTCAGAACTCCACTTTAGGAGTCTGGGCTCTCCATGATATCATGCATCAATAAAGATTTTCTGAAGTAACTTCCCTCCGGGTCCGAGTACTCATTTCCACGACAGGTAAAGAACACAATTTTAAAAATACATATAAATATAAAAGCAATCCTATGAAACGTAATGTCACTGTTATATAAAGTGAGACTAGGCGATGAGTACGTAGTGATAGTGGGGTGGGTTAACAGGTGCATGTGTTGATCAGCCTGGCAGCTTTGGGGAAGTAACTGTTTCTGATTCAGAGTGTCCTGGTGTGGATGCTGATGGGAGTGGGACAAACAGTCCACGGGCAGGGTGGGTGGGATCCTCCATGGGATCCTCCTCTTTTCTGGCACCTTTCTGTACGTATGTCCTGGTGCAGTTTTGACTACCCATTGTAGAGCCCTCCTGTCTGCTGCAGTGCAGTTTCTGTAAAGTGCAGTGATGCCGCTGGTTAGGGTGTCGGTGTTCATGTTAGCTTAGAATGGGGAAATGTCTGGACCTATTTCTTATGTTACCTACTTCTCCAAATTGAAACAAAAGGACAAATTACTGTATTTTAGTACTATCACAAACTGCTTCCACTTTTTAAACATCATGTAAAATGCAAATGATTTGTTATGCTGGGTAATGTGCCCGTGACTGCCTTCTCCCGAGGACACAAGGCAACCCCTGCACAGAGGAGGACCGTGGTCGTAATGGGGCTGAATGGCACATTTCATTCCCCAGAGACCGGTTGTTTCATGCCAAGTGCTAACTCACAATTTACCAAGTTAATTGAATTTGCTCTCACAACTTGCCATTATGTGATTGAATTGATAGAGTCTTTGATTGTTAATCCAGTTTGAGAAGTATTTTAAAATGATATTCATCCTTTCTGTGATCTGGGATCAAATGCAGGAGTTCACAGATGATGTAAAATGTCTTAGTCCATGCTGGCCACTCCTGGTGGGCTCCTTTCAGAATGACATCTTAATACAGTGTAAGTAATTGATTCCTTATATAGGATAAAAGGGCATCCATTCAAAACAGAGATACAGAGAAATTTCTTTAGCCAGAGGATAGTGAATTTGTGGAATTTGCTGCCACACGCAGTTGTGGAGGCCAGGTCATTGGGTGTACTTAAGACAGAGGTTAATAGGTTCTTGACCCTTCGGCCTACAATGCTGTGCGGAACATGTCCTTACTTTAGAAATTACCTAGGCTTACCCATAGCCCTCTATTTTTCTAAGCTCCATGTACCTATCCAGGAGTCTCTTAAAAGACCTTATCGTATCTGCCTCCAACACCGTTGCCGGCAGCCCGTTCCACACACTCCCACTCTCTGTGTAAAAGACTTACCCCGATGATTCCTCTGTACCTACTTCCAAGCACCTTAAAACTGTGCCCTCGTGTTAGCCATTTCAGCCCTGGGAAAAAGCCTCTGACTATCCACACAATCAATGCCTCTCATCATCTTATACACCTCTATCAGGTCACCTCTCATCCTCCGTCACTCCAAGGAGAAAAGGCCGAGTTCACTCAACCTTGATAGGCCAAATGGCCTAATTCTGCTCCTATGTGTTTATGGTCTTATGGTTTTAGTTACACTGATAAACATTAATTTATTCTTTGCTTTTCCAATGATCATGCTGTTTTATTTTGTGTTTTGTCTTCCTCTTTCTACCAATATTCTGTCAGTTAGTTCTCCATGCTTGGACTTCTCGCTCACACACATTCACGCACATCAAAGTAATGAAGACACAAGTGCACCAGATAATCAGAGTAATTTTAAATGCTAGATGGAGCTGACGGCAATCTCCTTCCAAAGACCACTCCCTGTGTTGCCAGAATACTGATATATTTATGTAGAGGTGCAGCGTGGAACAGGTCCAACCTACCCTTCAAACCACACTGCCCAGCAACACCCAACAACCCTGAATTAACCCAAACCTATTGGCAGGATGATTTGCCATGTGCTGATATGTCTTTGCACCGTGAGAAGAAACGGAGGACCCGGACAAAACCCACGCATTCCATGGGTAGGATGAACAAGCTCCTTACAGACGACATTGAGATTGAACTATGAACTCTGACACCCCAAGCTGTAATCATACTAAGCACTGCGCTATTACTGCACCAGTTTACACTAGTACATGATCATTACAATTCATCATGGCCTTCAGCAGGTTACCTTTATTTAACAGAAGATGCAGAAAATACTCAGGAGAACTGATGAAAGAGCATCAGCCTCCCACGCTATCTACTTCTCTCTGGACAGATGCTGGTGGCCCTACAAGTTTTTATGATTTATTTTAAAGTCCGTGCTTATCACTCTTTCTGTATTGGTCTTAACAACTGAATGGTTTGCTCAGATATTCAGGGATCACTTAAGATTCAACCCTATGGAGAGAGTACAACAAACATTCTGTTTTATTTCAGATTTCCAGGGACTGCAGTATTTTGCTTCCAGCATTCGTCTGTCAGTTATTCCATAAGAACATATAACCATAAGACCTATGAGCAGAATTAGGATGCTTATGTGAGAATGCTGCTCTTGGACTACACTTCAGCATTCAACACCATAATTCCCTCCAGGCTCGGCAGGAAACCTTGGCCTTCACCCTTGCCTTGTGCAGCTGGATCCTGGACTTCCTATCAGATCGCCGGCAGGTGGTAAGAGTGGGCTCCCTCATCTCTGCCCCTCTGACCCTCATCACATGTGACCCTCAGGGCTGTGTACTAAGCCCCTCCCTTACTCTCTGTAAACCCAAGACTGTGTTGTCACCCACAGTTCCAATCTGCTAATTCAATTTTCTGATGACACTATATTGATTGGCCTAATCTCAAATAATAATGAGGCAGCCTACAGAGAAGAAGTCATCACCCTGATACAGTGGTGTCAAGAAAACAACCTCTCCCACAATGTCGCAAAAATAAAGGAGCTGGTTGTGGATTACAGGAGGAATGGAGATGGGCTAACCCATACTGACATTAATAGATCTGGGGTGGAGAGGGTAAACAGTTTGAAGTTCCTTGGCATACACATCACTGAGGATCTCACGTTGTCTGCACAAACTGGCTGTGTGGTGAAAAAAGCACAACAGCACCTCTTTCTTCTCAGATGGTTGAGGAAGTTTGGTATGGGCCCCCAGATCCTAAGAACTTTCTACAGGGGGACAACTGAGAGCATCCTGACTGGCTGCATCACTGCCTGGTATGGGATCTGTACTTCCCTCAATCGCAGGGCTCTGCAGAGAGTGGTGCAGACAGACCAGCACATCTGTAGGTGCAAATTTCACACTCGACAGGACAGGTACAGAGACAGGTGTGTAAAAAGGACCTGAAGGACCATTGGGGAGGGGAGTCACCACAACCACAAACTGTTCCAGCTGCTACCATGAGGGAAATGGTATCGCAGCATTACAGCCAGGACCAACAGGCTCTGAGACAGCTTCTTCAAAATGGCCATCAGACTGATTAATTCACGCTGATACAATTGCATTTCGATATTATATTGAGGTCCAGTTGTACATACTGTTAATGATAAATTACAATAAATTGCACATTGCACGTTTAGACAGAGATATAACATGAAGATTTTTTCTATTCATTTATATGAAGGAGGTAAGATTTAAAGACAATTTGATTCAGTTATTTCAAACCTTCGAGTTTGCTTCACAATTACGTCAGGTGTGATCTATTATCCCTCCTAAAAACCACCCTAATTCCATATGCAGGTAATAATTCAAACACTGACAAAACATGAAAATATCAAACAACACGGATGAGCGAGACCTCCGCAGCTGTCTGCAGGGATAGATTCCACCAAAACCAAGCCAAAGATATTCCTGCACATCTCTATCACGAAGGGACATTAGTGAAGGAGTTCCCGCCATCACACACTGAACAATATCTGTAACAGTGTCTCCACCATCACACACTGAACAATATCTGTAACTGTGTCTCCACCATCACACACAGAACAATATCTGTAGCAGTGAGTGCATTACACCCTGAAGATTATCTGTAACTGTGTCTCCACCATCACACTGTGAACAATATCTGTAACAGTGTCTCCACCATCTCACACTGAACAATATCTGAAACAGTGTCTCCACCATCACACACAGAACAATATCTGTAAAAGTTTCTCCACCATCACACACTGAACAAATATCTGTCACGGTGTCTCCAGCATCTCACAATGAACAATATCTGAAACCGTGTCTCCACCAACACACACTGAACAAATATCTGTAACAGTGTCTCCCCCATCATACAGTGAAGAATATCTGTAACAGTGTCTCCACCACAACACAGTGAACAATATCTGTAACAGTGTCTCCACAATCACACACTGAACTATATCTGTAACAGTGTCTCCACCATCACTCACTGAACAATATCTGTAAAAGTGTCTCCACCATCACACACTGAACAATATCAGTAGCAGTGAGTGCATTACACACTCAGCAAAATCTGTAACAGAGTCTTTACCATCACACACTGAACAATATCTGTAAAACTATCTCCACCATCACACACTAAACAATCTCTGTAACAGTGTCTCCACCATCACACACTGAACAAATATCTGTAACGGTGTCTCCACCACCACACACTTAACAATATCTGTAACAGTGTCTCCCCCATCATACACTGAAAAATGTCTGTAACAGTGTCTCCACCACAACACAGTGAACAATATCTGTAACAATGTCTCCACAATCACACACTGAACTATATTTGTAACAGTGTCTCCACCATCACTCACTGAACAATATCTGTAAATGTGTCTCCACCATCACACTGTGAACAATATCTGTAAATGTGTCTCCACCATCACACACTGAACAATATCTGTAACAGTGTCTCCACCATCACACACTGAACAAAATCTGTAGCAGTGAGTGCATTACACACTCAGCAAAATCTGTAACAGAGTCTTCACCATCACACACTGAACAATATCTGTAAAAGTGTCTCCACCATCACACACTAAACAATATCTGTAACAGTGTCTCCACCATCACACACTGAACAAATATCTGTAACGGTGTCTCCACCATCACTCACTGAACAATATCTGTAACAGTGTCTCCACCATCACACACTGAACAATATCTGTAACAGTGTCTCCACCAACACACACAGAACAAATATCTGTAACGGTGTCTCCGCCACCACACACTTAACAATATCTGTAACAGTTATTCCACCAACGTACATCGAACAAAATCTGTAACAGTGTCTCCACCATCACACACTGAACAATATCAGTAACAGTGTCTCCACCACCACACACTTAACAATATCTGTAACAGTTTCTACACCATCACACACTAAACAATATCTGTAACAGGTTCTCTACAATCACACTGTGAACAATATCTGTAACTGTGTCTCCACCATCACACTGTGAACAATATCTGTAACAGTGTCTCCACCATCACACACTGAACAATATCTGTAAAAGTTTCTCCACCATCACACACTGAACAAATATCTGTCACGGTGTCTCCACCATCTCACACTGAACAATATCTGAAACCGTGTCTCCACCAACACACACTGAACAAATATCTGTAACGGTGACTCCACCACCACACACTTAACAATATCTGAAACAGTGTCTCCACCATCTCACACTGAACAATATCTGTAACAGTGTCTCCACCATCATACACTGAACAATATCTGTAACTGTGTCTCCACTATCACAATGTGAACAATATCTGAAACAGTGTCTCCACCATCAAACAGTGAAGACTATCTGTAACAGTGTCTCCACCATCACACTCTGGACATATCTGTAAAATTTTTCCCAACAATTACACAATAAACACTATCTGTAACAGTGTCTCCACCATCACACATGGAACAATATCAGTAACAGTGAGTGCATTACCCACTGAAGAATATCCGTAACAGTGTCTCCACCATCACTCACTGAACAATATCTGTAACAGTGTCTCCACCATCACACACTGAACAATATCTGTAACAGTGTCTCCACCAACACACACAGAACAAATATCTGTAACGGTGTCTCCACCACCACACACTTAACAATATCAGTAACAGTGTCTCCCCCATCATACACTGAAGAATATCTGTAACAGTGTCTCCACCACAACACACTTAACAATATCTGAAACAGTGTCTCCACCATCTTACACTGAACTATATTTGTAACAGTGTCTCCACCATCACTCACTGAACAATATCTGTAAATGTGTCTCCACCATCACACTGTGAACAATATCTGTAAATGTGTCTCCACCATCACACACTAAACAATATCTGTAACAGTGTCTCCACCATCACTCACTGAACAATATCTGTAACAGTGTCTCCACCATCACACACTGAACAAATATCTGTAACGGTGTCTCCACCACCACACACTTAACAATACCTGTAAAAGTGTCTCCACCATCACACACTGAACAATATCTGTAACAGTGTCTCCACCATCACACACTGAACAATATCTGTAAAAGTTTTTCCACCATTGTACATCGAACAAAATCTGTAACACTTTTCCACCGATCAAAATCTGAACAATATCTGTAACAGTGTCTCCACCATCACCACTGAACAATATCTGTAACTGTGTCTCCACCATCACACTGTGAACAATATCTGAAACAGTGTCTCCACCATCTCACACTGAACAATATCTCTAAAAGTGTCTCAGCCATCACACAGTGAACAATATATGTAACACTGTCTCCACCATCACATAGTGAACAATATCTGTAACAGTGTCTCCACCATCACACACTGAACAATATCTGTAACAGTGTCTCCACCATCACACACTGAACAATATCTGTAAAAGTGTCTCCACCATCACACACTGAACAATATCTTTAACAGTATCTCCACCATCATACACTGAACAATATCTGTAACAGTATCTCCACCATCACACACTGAACAATATCTGTCACGGTGTCTCCAGCATCTCACAATGAACAATATCTGAAACCGTGTCTCCACCAACACACACTGAACAAATATCTGTAACAGTGTCTCCCCCATCATACAGTGAAGAATATCTGTAACAGTGTCTCCACCACAACACAGTGAACAATATCTGTAACAGTGTCTCCACAATCACACACTGAACTATATCTGTAACAGTGTCTCCACCATCACTCACTGAACAATATCTGTAAATGTGTCTCCACCATCACACACTGAACAATATCAGTAGCAGTGAGTGCATTACACACTCAGCAAAATCTGTAACAGAGTCTTTACCATCACACACTGAACAATATCTGTAAAAGTGTCTCCACCATCACACACTAAACAATCTCTGTAACAGTGTCTCCACCATCACACACTGAACAAATATCTGTAACGGTGTCTCCACCACCACACACTTAACAATATCTGTAACAGTGTCTCCCCCATCATACACTGAAAAATATCTGTAACAGTGTCTCCACCATCACTCACTGAACAATATCTGTAAATGTGTCTCCACCATCACACTGTGAACAATATCTGTAAATGTGTCTCAACCATCACACACTGAACAATATCTGTAACAGTGTCTCCACCATCACACACTGAACAAAATCTGTAGCAGTGAGTGCATTACACACTCAGCAAAATCTGTAACAGAGTCTTCACCATCACACACTGAACAATATCTGTAAAAGTGTCTCCACCATCACACACTAAATAATATCTGTAACAGTGTCTCCACCATCACACACTGAACAAATATCTGTAACGGTGTCTCCACCATCACTCACTGAACAATATCTGTAACAGTGTCTCCACCATCACACACTGAACAATATCTGTAACAGTGTCTCCACCAACAAACACAGAACAAATATCTGTAACGGTGTCTCCGCCACCACACACTTAACAATATCTGTAACAGTTATTCCACCAACGTACATCGCACAAAATCTGTAACAGTGTCTCCACCATCACACACTGAACAATATCAGTAACAGTGTCTCCACCACCACACACTTAACAATATCTGTAACAGTTTCTACACCATCACACACTAAACAATATCTGTAACAGGTTCTCTACAATCACACTGTGAACAATATCTGTAACTGTGCCTCCACCATCACACTGTGAACAATATCTGTAACAGTGTCTCCACCATCACACACTGAACAATATCTGTAAAAGTTTCTCCACCATCACACACTGAACAAATATCTGTCACGGTGTCTCCACCATCTCACACTGAACAATATCTGAAACCGTGTCTCCACCAACACACACTGAACAAATATCTGTAACGGTGTCTCCACCACCACACACTTAACAATATCTGAAACAGTGTCTCCACCATCTCACACTGAACAATATCTGTAACAGTGTCTCCACCATCATACACTGAACAATATCTGTAACTGTGTCTCCACCATCACAATGTGAACAATATCTGAAACAGTGTCTCCACCATCAAACAGTGAAGAATATCTGTAACAGTGTCTCCACCATCACACTCTGGACATATCTGTAAAATTTTTCCCAACAATTACACAATAAACAGTATCTGTAACAGTGTCTCCACCATCACACATGGAACAATATCAGTAACAGTGAGTGCATTACCCACTGAAGAATATCCGTAACAGTGTCTCCACCATCACTCACTGAACAATATCTGTAACAGTGTCTCCACCATCACACACTGAACAATATCTGTAACAGTGTCTCCACCAACAGACACAGAACAAATATCTGTAACGGTGTCTCCACCACCACACACTTAACAATATCTGTAACAGTGTCTCCCCCATCATACACTGAAGAATATCTGTAACAGTGTCTCCACCACAACACAGTGAACAATATCTGTAACAATGTCTCCACAATCACACACTGAACTATATTTGTAACAGTGTCTCCACCATCACTCACTGAACAATATCTGTAAATGTGTCTCCACCATCACTCACTGAACAATATCTGTAAATGTGTCTCCACCATCACACTGTGAACAATATCTGTAAATGTGTCTCCACCATCACACACTAAACAATATCTGTAACAGTGTCTCCACCATCACACACTGAACAAATATCTGTAACAGTGTCTCCACCATCACTCACTGAACAATATCTGTAACAGTGTCTCCACCATCACACACTGAACAATATCTGTAACAGTGTCTCCACCAACACACACAGAACAAATATCTGTAACGGTGTCTCCACCACCACACACTTAACAATATCTGTAACAGTGTCTCCACCATCACACACTGAACAATATCTGTAACAGTTATTCCACCAACGTACATCGAACAAAATCTGTAACAGTGTCTCCACCATCACACACTGAACAATATCAGTAACAGTGTCTCCACCACCACACACTTAACAATATCTGTAACAGTTTCTACACCATCACACACTAAACAATATCTGTAACAGGTTCTCTACAATCACACTGTGAACAATATCTGTAACTGTGTCTCCACCATCACACTGTAAACAATATCTGTAACAGTGTCTCCACCATCACACACTGAACAATATCTGTAAAAGTTTCTCCACCATCACACACTGAACAAATATCTGTCATGGTGTCTCCACCATCTCACACTGAACAATATCTGAAACCATGTCTCCACCAACACACACTGAACAAATATCTGTAACGGTGTCTCCACCACCACACACTTAACAATATCTGAAACAGTGTCTCCACCATCTTACACTGAACAATATCTGTAACAGTGTCTCCACCATCATACACTGAACAATATCTGTAACTGTGTCTCCACCATCACACTGTGAACAATATCTGAAACAGTGTCTCCACCATCAAACAGTGAAGAATATCTGTAACAGTGTCTCCACCATCACACTCTGGACATATCTGTAAAATTTTTCCCAACAATTACACAATAAACAGTATCTGTAACAGTGTCTCCACCATCACACATGGAACAATATCAGTAACAGTGAGTGCATTACCCACTGAAGAATATCCGTAACAGTGTCTCCACCATCACTCACTGAACAATATCTGTAACAGTATCTCCACCATCACACACTGAACAATATCTGTCACGGTGTCTCCAGCATCTCACAATGAACAATATCTGAAACCGTGTCTCCACCAACACACACTGAACAAATATCTGTAACAGTGTCTCCCCCATCATACAGTGAAGAATATCTGTAACAGTGTCTCCACCACAACACAGTGAACAATATCTGTAACAGTGTCTCCACAATCACACACTGAACTATATCTGTAACAGTGTCTCCACCATCACTCACTGAACAATATCTGTAAATGTGTCTCCACCATCACACACTGAACAATATCAGTAGCAGTGAGTGCATTACACACTCAGCAAAATCTGTAACAGAGTCTTTACCATCACACACTGAACAATATCTGTAAAAGTGTCTCCACCATCACACACTAAACAATCTCTGTAACAGTGTCTCCACCATCACACACTGAACAAATATCTGTAACGGTGTCTCCACCACCACACACTTAACAATATCTGTAACAGTGTCTCCCCCATCATACACTGAAAAATATCTGTAACAGTGTCTCCACCATCACTCACTGAACAATATCTGTAAATGTGTCTCCACCATCACACTGTGAACAATATCTGTAAATGTGTCTCCACCATCACACACTGAACAATATCTGTAACAGTGTCTCCACCATCACACACTGAACAAAATCTGTAGCAGTGAGTGCATTACACACTCAGCAAAATCTGTAACAGAGTCTTCACCATCACACACTGAACAATATCTGTAAAAGTGTCTCCACCATCACACACTAAACAATATCTGTAACAGTGTCTCCACCATCACACACTGAACAAATATCTGTAACGGTGTCTCCACCATCACTCACTGAACAATATCTGTAACAGTGTCTCCACCATCACACACTGAACAAATATCTGTAACGGTGTCTCCGCCACCACACACTTAACAATATCTGTAACAGTTATTCCACCAACATACATCGAACAAAATCTGTAACAGTGTCTCCACCATCACACACTGAACAATATCAGTAACAGTGTCTCCACCACCACTCACTTAACAATATCTGTAACAGTTTCTACACCATCACACACTAAACAATATCTGTAACAGGTTCTCTACAATCACACTGTGAACAATATCTGTAACTGTGTCTCCACCATCACACTGTGAACAATATCTGTAACAGTGTCTCCACCATCACACACTGAACAATATCTGTAAAAGTTTCTCCACCATCACACACTGAACAAATATCTGTCACGGTGTCTCCACCATCTCACACTGAACAATATCTGAAACCGTGTCTCCACCAACACACACTGAACAAATATCTGTAACGGTGTCTCCACCACCACACACTTAACAATATCTGAAACAGTGTCTCCACCATCTCACACTGAACAATATCTGTAACAGTGTCTCCACCATCATACACTGAACAATATCTGTAACTGTGTCTCCACCATCACAATGTGAACAATATCTGAAACAGTGTCTCCACCATCAAACAGTGAAGAATATCTGTAACAGTGTCTCCACCATCACACTCTGGACATATCTGTAAAATTTTTCCCAACAATTACACAATAAACAGTATCTGTAACAGTGTCTCCACCATCACACATGGAACAATATCAGTAACAGTGAGTGCATTACCCACTGAAGAATATCCGTAACAGTGTCTCCACCATCACTCACTGAACAATATCTGTAACAGTGTCTCCACCATCACACACTGAACAATATCTGTAACAGTGTCTCCACCAACACACACAGAACAAATATCTGTAACGGTGTCTCCACCACCACACACTTAACAATATCTGTAACAGTGTCTCCCCCATCATACACTGAAGAATATCTGTAACAGTGTCTCCACCACAACACAGTGAACAATATCTGTAACAATGTCTCCACAATCACACACTGAACTATATTTGTAACAGTGTCTCCACCATCACTCACTGAACAATATCTGTAAATGTGTCTCCACCATCACACTGTGAACAATATCTGTAAATGTGTCTCCACCATCACACACTAAACAATATCTGTAACAGTGTCTCCACCATCACACACTGAACAAATATCTGTAACAGTGTCTCCACCATCACTCACTGAACAATATCTGTAACAGTGTCTCCACCATCACACACTGAACAATATCTGTAACAGTGTCTCCACCAACACACACAGAACAAATATCTGTAACGGTGTCTCCACCACCACACACTTAACAATATCTGTAACAGTGTCTCCACCATCACACACTGAACAATATCTGTAACAGTTATTCCACCAACGTACATCGAACAAAATCTGTAACAGTGTCTCCACCATCACACACTGAACAATATCAGTAACAGTGTCTCCACCACCACACACTTAACAATATCTGTAACAGTTTCTACACCATCACACACTAAACAATATCTGTAACAGGTTCTCTACAATCACACTGTGAACAATATCTGTAACTGTGTCTCCACCATCACACTGTAAACAATATCTGTAACAGTGTCTCCACCATCACACACTGAACAATATCTGTAAAAGTTTCTCCACCATCACACACTGAACAAATATCTGTCATGGTGTCTCCACCATCTCACACTGAACAATATCTGAAACCGTGTCTCCACCAACACACACTGAACAAATATCTGTAACGGTGTCTCCACCACCACACACTTAACAATATCTGAAACAGTGTCTCCACCATCTTACACTGAACAATATCTGTAACAGTGTCTCCACCATCATACACTGAACAATATCTGTAACTGTGTCTCCACCATCACACTGTGAACAATATCTGAAACAGTGTCTCCACCATCAAACAGTGAAGAATATCTGTAACAGTGTCTCCACCATCACACTCTGGACATATCTGTAAAATTTTTCCCAACAATTACACAATAAACAGTATCTGTAACAGTGTCTCCACCATCACACATGGAACAATATCAGTAACAGTGAGTGCATTACCCACTGAAGAATATCCGTAACAGTGTCTCCACCATCACTCACTGAACAATATCTGTAACAGTGTCTCGACCATCACACACTGAACATTATCTGTAACTGTGTCTCCACCATCACACTGTGAACAATATTTGTAACAGTGTCTCCACCATCACACACTGAACAATATCTGTAACAGTATCTCCACCATCACACACTGAACAATATCTGTAAAAGTGTCACCATCATCACACACAGAACAATATCTGTAACAGTGTCTCCACCATCACACACTGAACAAATATCTGTAACGGTGTCTCCACCATCACTCACTGAACAATATCTGTAACAGTGTCTCCACCATCACACACTGAACAAATATCTGTAACGGTGTCTCCGCCACCACACACTTAACAATATCTGTAACAGTTATTCCACCAACATACATCGAACAAAATCTGTAACAGTGTCTCCACCATCACACACTGAACAATATCAGTAACAGTGTCTCCACCACCACTCACTTAACAATATCTGTAACAGTTTCTACACCATCACACACTAAACAATATCTGTAACAGGTTCTCTACAATCACACTGTGAACAATATCTGTAACTGTGTCTCCACCATCACACTGTGAACAATATCTGTAACAGTGTCTCCACCATCACACACTGAACAATATCTGTAAAAGTTTCTCCACCATCACACACTGAACAAATATCTGTCACGGTGTCTCCACCATCTCACACTGAACAATATCTGAAACCGTGTCTCCACCAACACACACTGAACAAATATCTGTAACGGTGTCTCCACCACCACACACTTAACAATATCTGAAACAGTGTCTCCACCATCTCACACTGAACAATATCTGTAACAGTGTCTCCACCATCATACACTGAACAATATCTGTAACTGTGTCTCCACCATCACAATGTGAACAATATCTGAAACAGTGTCTCCACCATCAAACAGTGAAGAATATCTGTAACAGTGTCTCCACCATCACACTCTGGACATATCTGTAAAATTTTTCCCAACAATTACACAATAAACAGTATCTGTAACAGTGTCTCCACCATCACACATGGAACAATATCAGTAACAGTGAGTGCATTACCCACTGAAGAATATCCGTAACAGTGTCTCCACCATCACTCACTGAACAATATCTGTAACAGTGTCTCCACCATCACACACTGAACAATATCTGTAACAGTGTCTCCACCAACACACACAGAACAAATATCTGTAACGGTGTCTCCACCACCACACACTTAACAATATCTGTAACAGTGTCTCCCCCATCATACACTGAAGAATATCTGTAACAGTGTCTCCACCACAACACAGTGAACAATATCTGTAACAATGTCTCCACAATCACACACTGAACTATATTTGTAACAGTGTCTCCACCATCACTCACTGAACAATATCTGTAAATGTGTCTCCACCATCACACTGTGAACAATATCTGTAAATGTGTCTCCACCATCACACACTAAACAATATCTGTAACAGTGTCTCCACCATCACACACTGAACAAATATCTGTAACAGTGTCTCCACCATCACTCACTGAACAATATCTGTAACAGTGTCTCCACCATCACACACTGAACAATATCTGTAACAGTGTCTCCACCAACACACACAGAACAAATATCTGTAACGGTGTCTCCACCACCACACACTTAACAATATCTGTAACAGTGTCTCCACCATCACACACTGAACAATATCTGTAACAGTTATTCCACCAACGTACATCGAACAAAATCTGTAACAGTGTCTCCACCATCACACACTGAACAATATCAGTAACAGTGTCTCCACCACCACACACTTAACAATATCTGTAACAGTTTCTACACCATCACACACTAAACAATATCTGTAACAGGTTCTCTACAATCACACTGTGAACAATATCTGTAACTGTGTCTCCACCATCACACTGTAAACAATATCTGTAACAGTGTCTCCACCATCACACACTGAACAATATCTGTAAAAGTTTCTCCACCATCACACACTGAACAAATATCTGTCATGGTGTCTCCACCATCTCACACTGAACAATATCTGAAACCGTGTCTCCACCAACACACACTGAACAAATATCTGTAACGGTGTCTCCACCACCACACACTTAACAATATCTGAAACAGTGTCTCCACCATCTTACACTGAACAATATCTGTAACAGTGTCTCCACCATCATACACTGAACAATATCTGTAACTGTGTCTCCACCATCACACTGTGAACAATATCTGAAACAGTGTCTCCACCATCAAACAGTGAAGAATATCTGTAACAGTGTCTCCACCATCACACTCTGGACATATCTGTAAAATTTTTCCCAACAATTACACAATAAACAGTATCTGTAACAGTGTCTCCACCATCACACATGGAACAATATCAGTAACAGTGAGTGCATTACCCACTGAAGAATATCCGTAACAGTGTCTCCACCATCACTCACTGAACAATATCTGTAACAGTGTCTCGACCATCACACACTGAACATTATCTGTAACTGTGTCTCCACCATCACACTGTGAACAATATTTGTAACAGTGTCTCCACCATCACACACTGAACAATATCTGTAACAGTATCTCCACCATCACACACTGAACAATATCTGTAAAAGTGTCACCATCATCACACACAGAACAATATCTGTAACAGTGTCTCCACCATCACACACTGAACAAATATCTGTATCGGTGTCTCCACCACCACACACTTAACAATACCTGTAAAAGTGTCTCCACCATCACACACTGAACAATATCTGTAACAGTGTCTCCACCATCACACACTGAACAATATCTGTAAAAGTTTTTCCACCATTGTACATCGAACAAAATCTGTAACACTTTTCCACCGATCACAATCTGAACAATATCTGTAACAGTGTCTCCACCATCACAAACTGAACAATATCTGTAACAGTGTCTCCACCATCACACACTGAACAATATCTGTAAAAGTGTCTCCACCATCACACACTGAACAATATCTTTAACAGTATCTCCACCATCATACACTGAACAATATCTGTAACAGTGTCTCCACCATTACACACTGAACAATATCTGTAACAGTGTCTCCATCACCCACTGAGCAATATCTGTACCACTGTCTCTACCATCAGACACTGAACAATGTCTGTAACAGTGTCTCGCCCATCACACAGTGAACCATATCTGTAACAGTGTCTCCACCATCACACTCTGAACAATATCAGTAACAGTGTCTCCACCATCACACACTGAACAATATCAGTAGCAGTGAGTGCATTACACACTCAGCAAAATCTGTAACAGAGTCTTTACCATCACACACTGGAATATCAGTAAAAGTGTCTCCACCATCACACACTAGACAATCTCTGTAACAGTGTCTCCACCATCACACACTGAACAAATATCTGTAACGGTGTCTCCACCACCACACACTTAACAATATCTGTAACAGTGTCTCCCCCATCATACACTGAAGAATATCTGTAACAGTGTCTCCACCACAACACAGTGAACAATATCTGTAACAATGTCTCCACAATCACACACTGAACTATATTTGTAACAGTGTCTCCACCATCACTCACTGAACAATATCTGTAAATGTGTCTCCACCATCACACTGTGAACAATATCTGTAAATGTGTCTCCACCATCACACACTGAACATTATCTGTAACAGTGTCTCCACCATCACACACTGAACAAAATCTGTAGCAGTGAGTGCATTACACACTCAGCAAAATCTGTAACAGAGTCTTCACCATAACACACTGAACAATATCTGTAAAAGTGTCTCCACCATCACACACTAAACAATATCTGTAACAGTGTCTCCACCATCACACACTGAACAAATATCTGTAACAGTGTCTCCACCATCACTCACTGAACAATATATGTAACAGTGTCTCCACCATCACACACTGAACAATATCTGTAACAGTGTCTCCACCAACACACACAGAACAAATATCTGTAACGGTGTCTCCACCACCACACACTTAACAATATCTGTAACAGTTATTCCACCAACGTACATCGAACAAAATCTGTAACAGTGTCTCCACCATCACACACTGAACAATATCAGTAACAGTTTCTACACCATCACACACTGAACAATATCTGTACCAGTGTCTCCACCATCACACACTGAACAATATCTGTACCAGTGTCTCCACCATCACACACTGAACAATATCTGTACCAGTGTCTCCACCATCACACACTAAACAATATCTGTAACAGGTTCTCTACAATCACACTGTGAACAATATCTGTAACTGTGTCTCCACCATCACACTGTGAACAATATCTGTAACAGTGTCTCCACCATCACACACTGAACAATATCTGTAAAAGTTTCTCCACCATCACACACTGAACAAATATCTGTCACGGTGTCTCCACCATCTCACACTGAACAATATCTGAAACCGTGTCTCCACCAACACACACTGAACAAATATCTGTAACGGTGTCTCCACCACTACACACTTAACAATATCTGAAACAGTGTCTCCACCATCTCACACTGAACAATATCTGTAACAGTGTCTCCACCATCATACACTGAACAATATCTGTAACTGTGTCTCCAACATCACACTGTGAACAATATTTGTAACAGTGTCTCCACCATCACACACTGAACAATATCTGTAACAGTATCTCCACCATCACACAGTGAACAATATCTGTAAAAGTGTCACCATCATCACACACAGAACAATATCTGTAACAGTGTCTCCACCATCACTCACTGAACAATATCTGTAAATGTGTCTCCACCATCACTCACTGAACAATATCTGTAAATGTGTCTCCACCATCACACTGTGAACAATATCTGTAAATGTGTCTCCACCATCACACACTAAACAATATCTGTAACAGTGTCTCCACCATCACACACTGAACAAATATCTGTAACAGTGTCTCCACCATCACTCACTGAACAATATCTGTAACAGTGTCTCCACCATCACACACTGAACAATATCTGTAACAGTGTCTCCACCAACACACACAGAACAAATATCTGTAACGGTGTCTCCACCACCACACACTTAACAATATCTGTAACAGTGTCTCCACCATCACACACTGAACAATATCTGTAACAGTTATTCCACCAACGTACATCGAACAAAATCTGTAACAGTGTCTCCACCATCACACACTGAACAATATCAGTAACAGTGTCTCCACCACCACACACTTAACAATATCTGTAACAGTTTCTACACCATCACACACTAAACAATATCTGTAACAGGTTCTCTACAATCACACTGTGAACAATATCTGTAACTGTGTCTCCACCATCACACTGTAAACAATATCTGTAACAGTGTCTCCACCATCACACACTGAACAATATCTGTAAAAGTTTCTCCACCATCACACACTGAACAAATATCTGTCATGGTGTCTCCACCATCTCACACTGAACAATATCTGAAACCGTGTCTCCACCAACACACACTGAACAAATATCTGTAACGGTGTCTCCACCACCACACACTTAACAATATCTGAAACAGTGTCTCCACCATCTTACACTGAACAATATCTGTAACAGTGTCTCCACCATCATACACTGAACAATATCTGTAACTGTGTCTCCACCATCACACTGTGAACAATATCTGAAACAGTGTCTCCACCATCAAACAGTGAAGAATATCTGTAACAGTGTCTCCACCATCACACTCTGGACATATCTGTAAAATTTTTCCCAACAATTACACAATAAACAGTATCTGTAACAGTGTCTCCACCATCACACATGGAACAATATCAGTAACAGTGAGTGCATTACCCACTGAAGAATATCCGTAACAGTGTCTCCACCATCACTCACTGAACAATATCTGTAACAGTATCTCCACCATCACACACTGAACAATATCTGTCACGGTGTCTCCAGCATCTCACAATGAACAATATCTGAAACCGTGTCTCCACCAACACACACTGAACAAATATCTGTAACAGTGTCTCCCCCATCATACAGTGAAGAATATCTGTAACAGTGTCTCCACCACAACACAGTGAACAATATCTGTAACAGTGTCTCCACAATCACACACTGAACTATATCTGTAACAGTGTCTCCACCATCACTCACTGAACAATATCTGTAAATGTGTCTCCACCATCACACACTGAACAATATCAGTAGCAGTGAGTGCATTACACACTCAGCAAAATCTGTAACAGAGTCTTTACCATCACACACTGAACAATATCTGTAAAAGTGTCTCCACCATCACACACTAAACAATCTCTGTAACAGTGTCTCCACCATCACACACTGAACAAATATCTGTAACGGTGTCTCCACCACCACACACTTAACAATATCTGTAACAGTGTCTCCCCCATCATACACTGAAAAATATCTGTAACAGTGTCTCCACCATCACTCACTGAACAATATCTGTAAATGTGTCTCCACCATCACACTGTGAACAATATCTGTAAATGTGTCTCCACCATCACACACTGAACAATATCTGTAACAGTGTCTCCACCATCACACACTGAACAAAATCTGTAGCAGTGAGTGCATTACACACTCAGCAAAATCTGTAACAGAGTCTTCACCATCACACACTGAACAATATCTGTAAAAGTGTCTCCACCATCACACACTAAACAATATCTGTAACAGTGTCTCCACCATCACACACTGAACAAATATCTGTAACGGTGTCTCCACCATCACTCACTGAACAATATCTGTAACAGTGTCTCCACCATCACACACTGAACAAATATCTGTAACGGTGTCTCCGCCACCACACACTTAACAATATCTGTAACAGTTATTCCACCAACATACATCGAACAAAATCTGTAACAGTGTCTCCACCATCACACACTGAACAATATCAGTAACAGTGTCTCGACCACCACTCACTTAACAATATCTGTAACAGTTTCTACACCATCACACACTAAACAATATCTGTAACAGGTTCTCTACAATCACACTGTGAACAATATCTGTAACTGTGTCTCCACCATCACACTGTGAACAATATCTGTAACAGTGTCTCCACCATCACACACTGAACAATATCTGTAAAAGTTTCTCCACCATCACACACTGAACAAATATCTGTCACGGTGTCTCCACCATCTCACACTGAACAATATCTGAAACCGTGTCTCCACCAACACACACTGAACAAATATCTGTAACGGTGTCTCCACCACCACACACTTAACAATATCTGAAACAGTGTCTCCACCATCTCACACTGAACAATATCTGTAACAGTGTCTCCACCATCATACACTGAACAATATCTGTAACTGTGTCTCCACCATCACAATGTGAACAATATCTGAAACAGTGTCTCCACCATCAAACAGTGAAGAATATCTGTAACAGTGTCTCCACCATCACACTCTGGACATATCTGTAAAATTTTTCCCAACAATTACACAATAAACAGTATCTGTAACAGTGTCTCCACCATCACACATGGAACAATATCAGTAACAGTGAGTGCATTACCCACTGAAGAATATCCGTAACAGTGTCTCCACCATCACTCACTGAACAATATCTGTAACAGTGTCTCCACCATCACACACTGAACAATATCTGTAACAGTGTCTCCACCAACACACACAGAACAAATATCTGTAACGGTGTCTCCACCACCACACACTTAACAATATCTGTAACAGTGTCTCCCCCATCATACACTGAAGAATATCTGTAACAGTGTCTCCACCACAACACAGTGAACAATATCTGTAACAATGTCTCCACAATCACACACTGAACTATATTTGTAACAGTGTCTCCACCATCACTCACTGAACAATATCTGTAAATGTGTCTCCACCATCACACTGTGAACAATATCTGTAAATGTGTCTCCACCATCACACACTAAACAATATCTGTAACAGTGTCTCCACCATCACACACTGAACAAATATCTGTAACAGTGTCTCCACCATCACTCACTGAACAATATCTGTAACAGTGTCTCCACCATCACACACTGAACAATATCTGTAACAGTGTCTCCACCAACACACACAGAACAAATATCTGTAACGGTGTCTCCACCACCACACACTTAACAATATCTGTAACAGTGTCTCCACCATCACACACTGAACAATATCTGTAACAGTTATTCCACCAACGTACATCGAACAAAATCTGTAACAGTGTCTCCACCATCACACACTGAACAATATCAGTAACAGTGTCTCCACCACCACACACTTAACAATATCTGTAACAGTTTCTACACCATCACACACTAAACAATATCTGTAACAGGTTCTCTACAATCACACTGTGAACAATATCTGTAACTGTGTCTCCACCATCACACTGTAAACAATATCTGTAACAGTGTCTCCACCATCACACACTGAACAATATCTGTAAAAGTTTCTCCACCATCACACACTGAACAAATATCTGTCATGGTGTCTCCACCATCTCACACTGAACAATATCTGAAACCGTGTCTCCACCAACACACACTGAACAAATATCTGTAACGGTGTCTCCACCACCACACACTTAACAATATCTGAAACAGTGTCTCCACCATCTTACACTGAACAATATCTGTAACAGTGTCTCCACCATCATACACTGAACAATATCTGTAACTGTGTCTCCACCATCACACTGTGAACAATATCTGAAACAGTGTCTCCACCATCAAACAGTGAAGAATATCTGTAACAGTGTCTCCACCATCACACTCTGGACATATCTGTAAAATTTTTCCCAACAATTACACAATAAACAGTATCTGTAACAGTGTCTCCACCATCACACATGGAACAATATCAGTAACAGTGAGTGCATTACCCACTGAAGAATATCCGTAACAGTGTCTCCACCATCACTCACTGAACAATATCTGTAACAGTGTCTCGACCATCACACACTGAACATTATCTGTAACTGTGTCTCCACCATCACACTGTGAACAATATTTGTAACAGTGTCTCCACCATCACACACTGAACAATATCTGTAACAGTATCTCCACCATCACACACTGAACAATATCTGTAAAAGTGTCACCATCATCACACACAGAACAATATCTGTAACAGTGTCTCCACCATCACACACTGAACAAATATCTGTAACGGTGTCTCCACCATCACTCACTGAACAATATCTGTAACAGTGTCTCCACCATCACACACTGAACAAATATCTGTAACGGTGTCTCCGCCACCACACACTTAACAATATCTGTAACAGTTATTCCACCAACATACATCGAACAAAATCTGTAACAGTGTCTCCACCATCACACACTGAACAATATCAGTAACAGTGTCTCCACCACCACTCACTTAACAATATCTGTAACAGTTTCTACACCATCACACACTAAACAATATCTGTAACAGGTTCTCTACAATCACACTGTGAACAATATCTGTAACTGTGTCTCCACCATCACACTGTGAACAATATCTGTAACAGTGTCTCCACCATCACACACTGAACAATATCTGTAAAAGTTTCTCCACCATCACACACTGAACAAATATCTGTCACGGTGTCTCCACCATCTCACACTGAACAATATCTGAAACCGTGTCTCCACCAACACACACTGAACAAATATCTGTAACGGTGTCTCCACCACCACACACTTAACAATATCTGAAACAGTGTCTCCACCATCTCACACTGAACAATATCTGTAACAGTGTCTCCACCATCATACACTGAACAATATCTGTAACTGTGTCTCCACCATCACAATGTGAACAATATCTGAAACAGTGTCTCCACCATCAAACAGTGAAGAATATCTGTAACAGTGTCTCCACCATCACACTCTGGACATATCTGTAAAATTTTTCCCAACAATTACACAATAAACAGTATCTGTAACAGTGTCTCCACCATCACACATGGAACAATATCAGTAACAGTGAGTGCATTACCCACTGAAGAATATCCGTAACAGTGTCTCCACCATCACTCACTGAACAATATCTGTAACAGTGTCTCCACCATCACACACTGAACAATATCTGTAACAGTGTCTCCACCAACACACACAGAACAAATATCTGTAACGGTGTCTCCACCACCACACACTTAACAATATCTGTAACAGTGTCTCCCCCATCATACACTGAAGAATATCTGTAACAGTGTCTCCACCACAACACAGTGAACAATATCTGTAACAATGTCTCCACAATCACACACTGAACTATATTTGTAACAGTGTCTCCACCATCACTCACTGAACAATATCTGTAAATGTGTCTCCACCATCACACTGTGAACAATATCTGTAAATGTGTCTCCACCATCACACACTAAACAATATCTGTAACAGTGTCTCCACCATCACACACTGAACAAATATCTGTAACAGTGTCTCCACCATCACTCACTGAACAATATCTGTAACAGTGTCTCCACCATCACACACTGAACAATATCTGTAACAGTGTCTCCACCAACACACACAGAACAAATATCTGTAACGGTGTCTCCACCACCACACACTTAACAATATCTGTAACAGTGTCTCCACCATCACACACTGAACAATATCTGTAACAGTTATTCCACCAACGTACATCGAACAAAATCTGTAACAGTGTCTCCACCATCACACACTGAACAATATCAGTAACAGTGTCTCCACCACCACACACTTAACAATATCTGTAACAGTTTCTACACCATCACACACTAAACAATATCTGTAACAGGTTCTCTACAATCACACTGTGAACAATATCTGTAACTGTGTCTCCACCATCACACTGTAAACAATATCTGTAACAGTGTCTCCACCATCACACACTGAACAATATCTGTAAAAGTTTCTCCACCATCACACACTGAACAAATATCTGTCATGGTGTCTCCACCATCTCACACTGAACAATATCTGAAACCGTGTCTCCACCAACACACACTGAACAAATATCTGTAACGGTGTCTCCACCACCACACACTTAACAATATCTGAAACAGTGTCTCCACCATCTTACACTGAACAATATCTGTAACAGTGTCTCCACCATCATACACTGAACAATATCTGTAACTGTGTCTCCACCATCACACTGTGAACAATATCTGAAACAGTGTCTCCACCATCAAACAGTGAAGAATATCTGTAACAGTGTCTCCACCATCACACTCTGGACATATCTGTAAAATTTTTCCCAACAATTACACAATAAACAGTATCTGTAACAGTGTCTCCACCATCACACATGGAACAATATCAGTAACAGTGAGTGCATTACCCACTGAAGAATATCCGTAACAGTGTCTCCACCATCACTCACTGAACAATATCTGTAACAGTGTCTCGACCATCACACACTGAACATTATCTGTAACTGTGTCTCCACCATCACACTGTGAACAATATTTGTAACAGTGTCTCCACCATCACACACTGAACAATATCTGTAACAGTATCTCCACCATCACACACTGAACAATATCTGTAAAAGTGTCACCATCATCACACACAGAACAATATCTGTAACAGTGTCTCCACCATCACACACTGAACAAATATCTGTATCGGTGTCTCCACCACCACACACTTAACAATACCTGTAAAAGTGTCTCCACCATCACACACTGAACAATATCTGTAACAGTGTCTCCACCATCACACACTGAACAATATCTGTAAAAGTTTTTCCACCATTGTACATCGAACAAAATCTGTAACACTTTTCCACCGATCACAATCTGAACAATATCTGTAACAGTGTCTCCACCATCACAAACTGAACAATATCTGTAACAGTGTCTCCACCATCACACACTGAACAATATCTGTAAAAGTGTCTCCACCATCACACACTGAACAATATCTTTAACAGTATCTCCACCATCATACACTGAACAATATCTGTAACAGTGTCTCCACCATTACACACTGAACAATATCTGTAACAGTGTCTCCATCACCCACTGAGCAATATCTGTACCACTGTCTCTACCATCAGACACTGAACAATGTCTGTAACAGTGTCTCGCCCATCACACAGTGAACCATATCTGTAACAGTGTCTCCACCATCACACTCTGAACAATATCAGTAACAGTGTCTCCACCATCACACACTGAACAATATCAGTAGCAGTGAGTGCATTACACACTCAGCAAAATCTGTAACAGAGTCTTTACCATCACACACTGGAATATCAGTAAAAGTGTCTCCACCATCACACACTAGACAATCTCTGTAACAGTGTCTCCACCATCACACACTGAACAAATATCTGTAACGGTGTCTCCACCACCACACACTTAACAATATCTGTAACAGTGTCTCCCCCATCATACACTGAAGAATATCTGTAACAGTGTCTCCACCACAACACAGTGAACAATATCTGTAACAATGTCTCCACAATCACACACTGAACTATATTTGTAACAGTGTCTCCACCATCACTCACTGAACAATATCTGTAAATGTGTCTCCACCATCACACTGTGAACAATATCTGTAAATGTGTCTCCACCATCACACACTGAACATTATCTGTAACAGTGTCTCCACCATCACACACTGAACAAAATCTGTAGCAGTGAGTGCATTACACACTCAGCAAAATCTGTAACAGAGTCTTCACCATAACACACTGAACAATATCTGTAAAAGTGTCTCCACCATCACACACTAAACAATATCTGTAACAGTGTCTCCACCATCACACACTGAACAAATATCTGTAACAGTGTCTCCACCATCACTCACTGAACAATATATGTAACAGTGTCTCCACCATCACACACTGAACAATATCTGTAACAGTGTCTCCACCAACACACACAGAACAAATATCTGTAACGGTGTCTCCACCACCACACACTTAACAATATCTGTAACAGTTATTCCACCAACGTACATCGAACAAAATCTGTAACAGTGTCTCCACCATCACACACTGAACAATATCAGTAACAGTTTCTACACCATCACACACTGAACAATATCTGTACCAGTGTCTCCACCATCACACACTGAACAATATCTGTACCAGTGTCTCCACCATCACACACTGAACAATATCTGTACCAGTGTCTCCACCATCACACACTAAACAATATCTGTAACAGGTTCTCTACAATCACACTGTGAACAATATCTGTAACTGTGTCTCCACCATCACACTGTGAACAATATCTGTAACAGTGTCTCCACCATCACACACTGAACAATATCTGTAAAAGTTTCTCCACCATCACACACTGAACAAATATCTGTCACGGTGTCTCCACCATCTCACACTGAACAATATCTGAAACCGTGTCTCCACCAACACACACTGAACAAATATCTGTAACGGTGTCTCCACCACTACACACTTAACAATATCTGAAACAGTGTCTCCACCATCTCACACTGAACAATATCTGTAACAGTGTCTCCACCATCATACACTGAACAATATCTGTAACTGTGTCTCCAACATCACACTGTGAACAATATTTGTAACAGTGTCTCCACCATCACACACTGAACAATATCTGTAACAGTATCTCCACCATCACACAGTGAACAATATCTGTAAAAGTGTCACCATCATCACACACAGAACAATATCTGTAACAGTGTCTCCACCATCACACACTGAACAATATCTGTAACAGTGTCTCCACCATCACACACTGAACAATATCTGTAACAGTGTCTCCACCATTACACACTGAACAATATCTGTAACAGTGTCTCCATCACCCACTGAGCAATATCTGTACCACTGTCTCTACCATCAGACACTGAACAATGTCTGTAACAGTGTCTCCACCATCACACAGTGAACCATATCTGTAACAGTGTCTCCACCATCACACTCTGAACAATATCAGTAACAGTGTCTCCACCATCACACACTGAACAATATCTGTAACAGTGTCTCCACCATCACACACTGAACAATATCTATAGCAGTGAGTGCATTACACACTGAAGAATATCTGTAACAGTGTCTCCGACATCACACACTGAACAATATCTGTAGCAGTGAGTGCATTACACACTGAAGAATATCTGTAACAGTGTCTCCACCATCACACTGTGAACTATATCTGTAACAGTGTCTCCACCATCACACACTGAACAATATCTCTAACAGTGTCTCCACCATCACACACTGAACAATATCTGTAACAGTATCTCCACCATCATTCAGTGAACAATATCTGTAACAGTGTCTCCACCATCACTCACTGAACAATATCTGTAAATGTGTCTCCACCATCACACTGTGAACAATATCTGTAAATGTGTCTCCACCATCACACACTGAACATTATCTGTAACAGTGTCTCCACCATCACACACTGAACAAAATCTGTAACAGTATCTCCACCATCATTCACTGAACAATATCTGTAACAGTGTCTCCACCATCACACACTGAACAATATCTGTAACAGTGTCTCCACCATTACACACTGAACAATATCTGTAACAGTGTCTCCATCACCCACTGAGCAATATCTGTACCACTGTCTCTACCATCAGACACTGAACAATGTCTGTAACAGTGTCTCCACCATCACACAGTGAACCATATCTGTAACAGTGTCTCCACCATCACACTCTGAACAATATCAGTAACAGTGTCTCCACCATCACACACTGAACAATATCTGTAACAGTGTCTCCACCATCACACACTGAACAATATCTATAGCAGTGAGTGCATTACACACTGAAGAATATCTGTAACAGTGTCTCCGACATCACACACTGAACAATATCTGTAGCAGTGAGTGCATTACACACTGAAGAATATCTGTAACAGTGTCTCCACCATCACACTGTGAACTATATCTGTAACAGTGTCTCCACCATCACACACTGAACAATATCTCTAACAGTGTCTCCACCATCACACACTGAACAATATCTGTAACAGTATCTCCACCATCACACACTGAACAATATCTGTAACAGTGTCTCCATTCCCCACTGAGCAATATCTGTACCACTGTCTCTACCATCAGACACTGAACAATGTCTGTAACAGTGTCTCGCCCATCACACAGTGAACCATATCTGTAACAGTGTCTCCACCTTCACACACTGAACAATATCTATAGCAGTGAGTGCATTACACAATTTTGCTAATGTTGCCCTTCCATTAACTAACCTTTTGCAGAAGAATGTGAAGTTTGTGTGGACCGTGTTTTGTCAGGAAGCATTTGAAAAATTGAAAACAATGATATGTCAACAACCTGTGCTTAAGGCACCTGACTTTGAAAAACCTTTTTCATTAGCTGTAGATGCTAGTGATGAAGCTGCGGGAGCAGTATTGATGCAAAGGAATGAGGGTGATGAGGTTGATCATCCAGTAGCTTACTTTTCTAAGAAATTTAATAAGCATCAAAGAAACTATTCAACAATAGAGAAAGAATTGTTATCTCTTGTTTTGGCTTTGGAATATTTTGAGGTATATGTTGGTACAACTCAAAAACCACTTATTGTTTACACTGATCATAATCCGTTAGTTTTTCTGAGTAAGATGAAAAACAAAAACAGAGGATTGTTAAATTGGAGTTTGATGTTACAAGAGTACAATATTGTGATAACTCATGTTAAAGGTAAAGATAATGTGGTTGCTGATTGTCTATCTCGATGTTGAATGTACAATGTAATTTTTTTTTTTGGAGTGGTTTTTTTATTGTAACACTCCTACTGTATTGTATATTGTGTATGTTATATAATTTATACATTTGTTTTTCTTGTAAGTAATTGTTAAAATTTTTGTTCTTGTCAGACCAAAAATGTTTTTTTGGAGGGAGGTGTTACGTACCCATGACACGTGACAGTGGTACCCTTGTCACGTGACTGGGGTTGAAGTTATACTGGACTTGAGGTAATGGTCTTGTGATGGTGGAGTGATGTCATTTTCCCGCCAGTAGAGGTCATGTGACAGGTTTTTTTTACAGGGTATAAAAGAAAGACCCACCCTGTCAGGTGGGGCAGTTCGTGGCAGAATTTGCCAAGATGACTTCATGTCACTGCGTGATTCAATGTGATGACGCAGTTTAGTTGAAAAATGAAGTTTTATAAAATGCCTAAAGTTTAAAAGGTCATTGCCAGCGGTTTCTTTGCTGGTGGAGAGTGAAGAAAAGTTTGGAAGATAAAGCTCGAGGAGAATCGATTTTTGAAGGTGGAAAAGTTCGACCTTATTTGATCCTCATTCGGAAGGATTTCGTTGACTATTCTCGCTGTTAATCCCTGGGATGACCAGAAAGGATTTGAGAATAGTGTGGAAGAAAGGTCAGTACCTTTAAGCCATTATATTTTATAAAATTCTTCGTGGGAAAGTTCGACGCCGGGGAATCGAAGGACAACAACGTGGAAGAGAATTTAAATCGCTTTAAAAAGTCTCTCCCTTTAAAAGGACTGTGAGCTTTTGAACTTTCAGCATACCACTTTAAAGAACTGTTTACTTTCGGCATACCGCTTTAAAGAACTTTTTTTTTCAATACCGTTTTAAAGACTGTTTGGAATTGCAGCGCTATTAAGAACTGTGAATGTGTCGCACAGCAGCTGAGTTCGGGTTAGGTTTGAGTTTGTTTACTTTTGAGGGGGTTTGTTTCAGTGTTTAATAAACGTGTTATTTGTTATAAAAACCCTTGCCTAACTCATCTATATTTATTGTTGCCGGAATACGTAACATTAATTATGGGGGCTCATCTGGGATTGGATCGTTTGAGTTTAAAATGCTTTTTGAATTTTGAGTCGGTGTTTTGGAAACGGGGGATACTCGATTATTTTGTTTGTTTGGCTTGTGAGTGGTATTCGGCAATGATGAATATTGATGAGTTTCTGGATTCGCCAGCTGCGGAGTTGTTAGCGAAGGTGAAAAAATCTGAAGTATCTGAGATTGCTAATAGATTGCAACTTAAAGGTATTTTGGCGACTACATCAAAAGCTGTAATACAGAGAAAAATCGCATCACATTTTGTGGCTTTGGGTCATTTCGATGAATCGATTTTAGAATCGTTTCCAATAAGTAATCTGGAGATGCAGTTGCAAATCGAACAAATGATGTTAGAGAGGTGTAAATTGGAAATTGAACAAAAGCAGAGAGATTTTGAATATGCAATGGCGAAATTAAGGTCTGAGAATCAGTCTTCTGATTCTAAAAAACCGTTTGTTGCTAACCAAGAAATTAAATTGGTCCCTCCATTTAGTGAAACAGAAGTGGAAAGATATTTTCAACATTTTGAAACTATTGCTCGGATGTCAGAGTGGCCAAAAGATAAATGGTCAGTGTTGTTACAGAGTGTGATTAAAGGCAAGGCACAACAAGTTTACACAGCTTTAACTGCTGCGCAAGCATTAGATTATGATATTGTGAAAACAAATATTCTCAAAGCATACGAATTAGTCCCAGAAGCATATAGGGAAAGATTCAGGAGTTTGAAAAAGTCTGTGGAAAAGACTTATGTGGAATTTGCCTATGATAAAGCTATGTGTTTTGAGAGATGGGTTTCTTCTAAAAATGTAAATGAGGACTATGAGACTTTGAGAGAGCTGATTTTAATGGAGGAATTTAAAAGAAGCATTCCTGTTGAAGTAAGGACCTACTTAAATGAGAGGGATACTGATAAATTGCAGGACTGTGCTAGATTAGCTGATGAGTATGTTTTAATCCATAAGAATAAATTTCCTCAGGGTAGAATTTTTAAGAGGAAAAATAATATGGAGACTCAAGGTAAATCAGAAATTAAATCAGAGGTTAATAAGAGAGGTAAGGAGGAAGGAAAACCTGTGAAGGAAAGACAGTTTGGTCTTATTTGTAACTATTGTAAGAAGCCTGGCCATGTAATAGCTAACTGTTTCAAATTGAAAAAGAAAGAGAAGGAAGCAGTTCCAGATGCTTGTGTGCAACATACTGAAGCACCTGTAAAGTTACAGGGTTTGGTAAACACAAATGAGGATTTGTTAGAGTCTGACCAAGTTAGAAAGGGATATGATCATTTTATAACTGAAGGGTTTGTATCCTTGAAAGAAGGATCTACTCTGGTGCCAATAAAAATTCTTAGGGATACTGGAGCTTCTCAATCACTGATGTTAGATAGTCTGTTGAAGTTTAATGAAGAGAGTGATACTGGTGAGGTAAATTACATAAGAGGTGTTGGAAGTGATTTTATGCCTGTACATTTACATGAAGTAAATTTAAAGTCAGGGTTAGTTACAGGATTTGTTAAAGTAGGATTACAGCATAGCTTACCTGTGAAGGGTATTTCTTTATTGTTAGGTAATGACTTAGCAGGTGGAGAAGTTTTTCCTGAAGTGCATTTGACAATGGAGTCAGAGGAACCAGAGATGAATTCTAACACAGATTTTTCCTGTGTTGTGACTAGAGCTATGGCTAAAAAAATTGATGTGCAGAATGAGGTTGTTACTCATGACTGTTCAACTCAGGATTCGAGTTTTGAGGATGTGTCAGAGACTTTCTTACCTTCGTTGTTTGAACAAGATTCTGGGAGTAAGTCTGACTATGAAGATTTATCTCTGTCTCGGAAGGAGATGATAGCAGAGCAGAATAGAGATCCTGAGATTATAAAATTAAGGGAACAAGCTTTACTAGGTAGTGAAATTGAGAAGGTGTCAGTAGGATATTATTTGGAAAAAGGAGTGTTGATGAGGAAGTGGAGGTCGCCTACAATTCCTGCAAGTGAGGAATGGAATGTTGTTTATCAGGTAGTTGTTCCTAAAGTTTATCGGAATGAGATTTTGACTTTAGCTCATAGTGTGCCTTTAGGTGGACATCAAGGGGTAAGGAAAACTGTGGACAAGATTTTAAAACATTTTTACTGGCCTGGTTTAAGAAAA
Source organism: Hemitrygon akajei (assembly GCF_048418815.1). Taxonomy (NCBI): domain Eukaryota; kingdom Metazoa; phylum Chordata; class Chondrichthyes; order Myliobatiformes; family Dasyatidae; genus Hemitrygon; species Hemitrygon akajei. The sequence goes on along the minus strand of NC_133142.1, from coordinate 72,381,183 downwards.
GATGTGGCGATGTTTTGTAAGACGTGCCATACTTGTCAAATTGTGGGTAAACCAAATCAGGTTACACCAGTAGCTCCATTGCAACCTATTCCAGCATTTGGTGAACCGTTTTCTAAAGTTATTGTAGATTGTGTTGGTCCATTACCAAAGACAAAAACTGGTTATCAGTATTTGTTGACTATCATGTGTACTTCGTCTAGGTTTCCAGAGGCAGTACCACTTAGGAATATAAAAGTTAAAACTGTGACGAAGGCTCTTATAAAATTCTTTACTTATTTTGGATTGCCTAAGGAAATACAGACTGATCAAGGTAGTAATTTTATGTCTGGATTGTTTCAACAGATAGTTTATAAATTGGGAGCTAAGCAAATCACTTCGTCTGCATACCATCCAGAATCGCAAGGTGCTTTGGAGAGGTTTCATTCTACTCTCAAGAATATGATTAGGACATATTGTGTGGAAAATGAAAGTGACTGGGATGAGAGTATAAACTTACTTTTATTTGCAGTAAGGGAATCAGTACAGAGATCTTTAGGTTTTAGTCCATTTGAACTTGTGTTTGGGCATAGAGTTAGAGGACCTTTAGCTTTATTGAAGGAACAGTGGATTAGTAAGGAAGTACATACTAATTTGTTGGACTATGTTTTGAAATTTAAGGACAGGTTACATAAAGCTTGTAGTTTAGCCAAGGAAAATTTAAAGTTGGCTCAGGGGAAAATGAAAACTTGGTATGATAAGGAAGCTAGGATGAGGATGTTTAAGCCTGGAGATAAGGTGTTGGTTCTTTTCCCAGTGCAGACAAATCCTTTTCAAGCTAGATTTCATGGTCCTTATGAAATTGTGTCTAGAATCAATGATGTGGATTACGTAATAAAAACTCCAGATCGCAGAAGGTCAACACAACTTTGCCACATAAATATGATTAAACCATATTTTGAGAAACAATCTGATACTGTGACTGTTGTGGTTAGTGAGAATGAGTTTGATTAAACTGGGAACATGATAGATGATTCATCTGACTTTCATCCTAAATCTAACATTGTTTCTGTTAGGTTACCTAATTCGACCATTTTGGAAAATATGGATGAGAAATTAGCACATTTACAGCTAGAGCAGAAACAACAGATGAAGGAATTGATTTTTAAATATAAGGATTTGTTTCCAGATGTTCCGAGAAGGACTACTATAGCTTCACATGATGTAGATGTTGGAGATGCCAAACCTATTAAACAACATCCATATAGGATGAACATGGAAAAATGTGAACTTGCTGAGAAAGAAATTGAATACATGTTAGAGAATGATATTATTAGACATTCTAACTCGAATTGGAGTTCGCCATGTGTTATGGTGCCAAAACCTGATGGTAGTATTAGGTTTTGTACAGACTATAGGAAGGTGAATGCTGTAACGAAAACAGATGCATATCTAATTCCTAGAGTAGATGATTATGTAGATAAAGTTGGGAAAGCAAACTTCCTTACAAAGATTGATTTATTGAAGGGGTATTGGTGTGTTCCATTAACGGACAGAGGTAGAGAGATTTCTGCATTTGTAACTCCATCTGGGTTATATGAGTATAATGTTCTTCCATTTGGGATGAAGAATGCCCCAGGTACTTTCCAGAGGATGATTAATTCTGTGATTCAGGGATTGAAAGATACTGATGCTTATATTGATGATTTAGTGACAGGAAATGATACTTGGGAAGCACACATATTTGCGGTGGAGAAATTGTTTGAAAGGCTTTCAAAAGCTAACTTGACTATTAATTTAGCCAAGAGTGAATTTGGACATGCCACTGTGACTTACCTTGGTTATGTTGTAGGTCAAGGTAAGGTAGCTCCTGTTCAGGCAAAAGTTCAGGCAATTTTAGAGATTCCCACTCCGACGGGGAAAAAAACTCTCAGAAGGTTTTTGGGAATGGTAGGATATTATCAAAAATTTTGTAAGAATTTTGCTAATGTTGCCCTTCCATTAACTAACCTTTTGCAGAAGAATGTGAAGTTTGTGTGGACAGTGTTTTGTCAGGAAGCATTTGAAAAATTGAAAACAATGATATGTCAACAACCTGTGCTTAAGGCACCTGACTTTGAAAAACCTTTTTCATTAGCTGTAGATGCTAGTGATGAAGCTGCGGGAGCAGTATTGATGCAAAGGAATGAGGGTGATGAGGTTGATCATCCAGTAGCTTACTTTTCTAAGAAATTTAATAAGCATCAAAGAAACTATTCAACAATAGAGAAAGAATTGTTATCTCTTGTTTTGGCTTTGGAATATTTTGAGGTATATGTTGGTACAACTCAAAAACCACTTATTGTTTACACTGATCATAATCCGTTAGTTTTTCTGAGTAAGATGAAAAACAAAAACAGAAGATTGTTAAATTGGAGTTTGAAGTTACAAGAGTACAATATTGTGATAACTCATGTTAAAGGTAAAGATAATGTGGTTGCTGATTGTCTATCTCGATGTTGAATGTACAATGTAATTTTTTTTTGGAGTGGTTTTTTTTATTGTAACACTCCTACTGTATTGTATATTGTGTATGTTATATAATTTATACATTTGTTTTTCTTGTAAGTAATTGTTAAAATTTTTGTTCTTGTCAGACCAAAAATGTTTTTTTGGAGGGAGGTGTTACGTACCCGTGACACGTGACAGTGGTACCCTTGTCACGTGACTGGGGTTGAAGTTATACTGGACTTGAGGTAATGGTCTTGTGATGGTGGAGTGATGTCATTTTCCCGCCAGTAGAGGTCATGTGACAGGTTTTTTTTACAGGGTATAAAAGAAAGACCCACCCTGTCAGGTGGGGCAGTTCGTGGCTGGATTTGCCAAGATGACTTCATGTCACTGCGTGATTCAATGTGATGACGCAGTTTAGTTGAAAAATGAAGTTTTATAAAATGCCTAAAGTTTAAAAGGTCATTGCCAGCGGTTTCTTTGCTGGTGGAGAGTGAAGAAAAGTTTGGAAGATAAAGCTCGAGGAGAATCGATTTTTGAAGGTGGAAAAGTTCGACCTTATTTGATCCTCATTCGGAAGGATTTCGTTGACTATTCTCGCTGTTAATCCCTGGGATGACCAGAAAGGATTTGAGAATAGTGTGGAAGAAAGGTCAGTACCTTTAAGCCATTATATTTTATAAAATTCTTCGTGGGAAATTTCGACGCCGGGGAATCGAAGGACAACGACGTGGAAGAGAATTTAAATCGCTTTAAAAAGTCACTCCTTTTAAAAGGACTGTGACCTTTTGAACTTTCAGCATACCACTTTAAAGAACTGTTTACTTTCGGCATACCGCTTTAAAGAAATTTTTTTTTCAATACCGTTTTAAAGACTGTTTGGAATTGCAGTCCATTACACACTGAAGAATATCTGTAACAGTGTCTCCACCATCACACTGTGAACTATATCTGTAACAGTGTCTCCACCATCACACACTGAACAATATCTGTAACAGTGTCTCCACCATCACACACTGAACAATATCTGTAACAGTATCTCCACCATCATTCAGTGAACAATATCTATAACAGTGTCTCCACCATCACACTCTGAACATATCTGTAAAATTTTTCCCAACAATTACACAAAAAACAGTATCTGTAACAGTGCCTCCACCATCACACATGAAACAATATCAGTAACAGTGAGTGCATTACCCAGTGAAGAATATCTGTAACAGTGTCTCCTCCATCACACACTGAACATTATCTGTAGCAGTGAATGCACTACATACTCAGCAAAATCTGTAACAGAGTCTCCACCATCACACACTGAACAATATCTGTAACAGTGTCCCCACCATCATACAGTGAACAATATCTGTAACAGTGTCTCTACCATCACACACTGAACAATATCAGTAACAGTGTCTCGCCCATCACACACTGAACAATATCTGTAACAGTGTCTCCACCATCACTCACTGAACAATATCTGTAACAGTGCCTCGACCATCACACACTGAACATTATCTGTAACTGTGTCTCCACCATCACACTGTGAACAATATTTGCAACAGTGTCTCCACCATCACACACTGAACATTATCTGTAGCAGTGAACGCATTACATACTCAGCAAAATCTGTAACAGAGACTCCACCATCACACACTGAACAATATCTGTAACAGTGTCTCCACCATCCCACAGTGAACAATATCTGTAACAATGTCTCCACCATCACACTCTGAACAATATCAGTAACAGTGTCTCCACCATCACACACTGAACAATATCAGTAACAGTGTCTCGCCCATCACACACTGAACAATATCTGTAACAGTGTCTCCACCATCACACACTGAACATTATCTGTAAAAGTGTCTCCACCATCACACATGGAACAATATCTGTAAAAGTGTCTCCACCATCACACACTGAACAATATCTGTAACAGTGTCTCCACCATCAGACACTGAACAAATATCTGTAACGGTGTCTCCACCACCACACACTTAACAATATCTGTAACAGTGTCTCCACCATCACACACTGAACATTATCTGTACCAGTGTCTCCACCATCACACACTGAACCTTATCTGTAGCAGTGAATGCATTACATACTCAGCAAAATCTGTAACAGAGTCTCCACCATCACACACTGAACAATAACTGTAACAGTGTCTCCACCATCACACACTGAACAATGTCTGTAACAGTGTCTCGCCCATCACACAGTGAACCATATCTGTAACAGTGTCTCCACCATCACACTGTGAACAATATCAGTAACAGTTTCTCCACCATCACACACTGAACAATATCTGCAACAGTGTTCCCCCCATCACACACTGAACAAATATCTGTAACAGCGTCTCCACCATCACACACTGAACAATATCTGTAACAGTGTTCCCCCCATCACACACTTAACACATATCTGTAACAGCGTCTCCACCATCACACACTGAACAATATCTGTAACAGTGTCTCCACCAACACACACTGACCAATATCTGTAACAGTATCTCCACCATCATACAGTGAACAATATCTGTAACAGTGTCTCCACCATCACACACTGAACATATCTGTAATAATTTTTTGCAACAATTACACAAAAAACAATATCTGTAACAGTGTCTCCACCATCACACATGGAACAATATCAGTAACAGTGAGTGCATTACCCAGTGAAGAATATCTGTAACAGTGTCTCAACCATCACTCACTGAACAATATCTGTAACAGTGCCTCGACCATCACACACTGAACATTATCTGTAACTGTGTCTCCACCATCACACTGTGAACAATATTTGTAACAGTGTCTCCACCATCACACACTGAACATTATCTGTAGCAGTGAATGCATTACACACTCAGCAAAATCTGTAACAGAGTCTCCACCATCACACACTGAACAATATCTGTAACAGTGTCTCCACCATCACACACTGAACAATATCTGTAACAGTGTCCCCACCATCACACAGTGAACAATATCTGTAATAATTTTTCCCAACAATTACACAAAAAACAATATCTGTAACAATGTCTCCACCATCACACATGGAACAATATCACTAACAGTGAGTGCATTACACACTGAAGAAAATCTGTAACAGTGTCTCCGCCATCACTCACTGAACAATATCTGTAGCAGTGAGTGCATTACACCCTGAAGAATATCTGTAACAGTGTCTCCACCATCACACTGTGAACTATATCTGTAACAGTATCTCCACCATCACACACTGAACAATATCTGTAACAGTGTCTCCACCATCATACAGTGAAGAATATCTGTAACAGTGTCTCCACAATCACAATGTGAACAATATCTGTAACAGTGACTCCAACATCACACACTGAACAACATCAGTAACAGTGTCTCCATCATCACACAGTGAACAATATCTGTAACAGTGTCTCCACCATCACACTCTGAACAATATCAGTAACAGTGTCTCCACCATCACACACTGAACAATATCAGTAACAGTGTCTCCACCATCACACACTGAACAATATCAGTAACAGTGTCTCGCCCATCACACACTGAACAATATCTGTAAAAGTGTCTCCACCATCACACACTGAACAATATCTTTAAAAGTGTCTCCACCATCACACACTGAACAATATCCGTAACAGTGTCTCCACGATCACACACTGAACAATATCTGTAACAGTGTCTCCACCATCACACACTTAACAATATCTGTAACAGTGTCCCCACCATCACACAGTGAACAATATCTGTAACAGTGTCTCGCCCATCACACACTGAACAATATCAGTAACAGTGTCTCGCCCATCACACACTGAACAATATCTGTAACAGTGTCCCCACCATCACACAGTCATCAATATCTGTAACAGTGTCTCCATCACACACTGAGCAATATCTGTACCAGTGTCTCTACCATCAGACACTGAACAATGTCTGTAACAGTGTCTCGCCCATGACACAGTGAACAATATCTGTAAAAGTGTCTCCACCATCACACACTGAACAATATCTGTAACAGTGTCTCCACGATCACACACTGAACAATACCTGTAACAGTGTCTGCACCATCACTCACTGAACAATATCTGTAACAGTGTCTCCACCATCACGCTCTGAACAATATCAGTAACAGTGTCTGCACCATCACACACTGAACAATATCTGTAACAGTGTCTGCACCATCACACACTGAACAATATCAGTAACAGTGTCTGCACCATCACTCACTGAACAATATCACTAACAGTGAGTGCATTACACACTGAAGAAAATCTGTAACAGTGTCTCCGCCATCACTCACTGAACAATATCTGTAGCAGTGAGTGCATTACACCCTGAAGAATATCTGTAACAGTGTCTCCACCATCACACGGTGAACTATATCTGTAACAGTGACTCCACCACCACACACTGAACAATATCTGTAACAGTGTCTCGCCCATCACACACTGAACAATATCAGTAACAGTGTCTCGCCCATCACACACTGAACAATATCTGTAACAGTGTCTCCACCATCACACTGTGAACTATATCTGTAACAGTATCTCCACCATCACACACTGAACAATATCTGTAACAGTGTCTCCACCATCATACAGTGAAGAATATCTGTAACAGTGTCTCCACAATCACAATTTGAACAATATCTGTAACAGTGACTCCAACATCACACACTGAACAACATCAGTAACAGTGTCTCCATCATAACACAGTGAACAATATCTGTAACAGTGTCTCCACCATCACACTCTGAACAATATCAGTAACAGTGTCTCCACCATCACACACTGAACAATATCAGTAACAGTGTCTCCACCATCACACACTGAACAATATCAGTAACAGTGTCTCGCCCATCACACACTGAACAATATCTGTAAAAGTGTCTCCACCATCACACACTGAACAATATCTTTAAAAGTGTCTCCACCATCACACACTGAACAATATCCGTAACAGTGTCTCCACGATCACACACTGAACATTATCTGTAACTGTGTCTCCACCATCACACTGTGAACAATATTTGTAACAGTGTCTCCACCATCACACACTGAACATTATCTGTAGCAGTGAATGCATTACACACTCAGCAAAATCTGTAACAGAGTCTCCACCATCACACACTGAACAATATCTGTAACAGTGTCTCCACCATCACACACTGAACAATATCTGTAACAGTGTCCCCACCATCACACAGTGAACAATATCTGTAATAATTTTTCCCAACAATTACACAAAAAACAATATCTGTAACAATGTCTCCACCATCACACATGGAACAATATCACTAACAGTGAGTGCATTACACACTGAAGAAAATCTGTAACAGTGTCTCCGCCATCACTCACTGAACAATATCTGTAGCAGTGAGTGCATTACACCCTGAAGAATATCTGTAACAGTGTCTCCACCATCACACTGTGAACTATATCTGTAACAGTATCTCCACCATCACACACTGAACAATATCTGTAACAGTGTCTCCACCATCATACAGTGAAGAATATCTGTAACAGTGTCTCCACAATCACAATGTGAACAATATCTGTAACAGTGACTCCAACATCACACACTGAACAACATCAGTAACAGTGTCTCCATCATCACACAGTGAACAATATCTGTAACAGTGTCTCCACCATCACACTCTGAACAATATCAGTAACAGTGTCTCCACCATCACACACTGAACAATATCAGTAACAGTGTCTCCACCATCACACACTGAACAATATCAGTAACAGTGTCTCGCCCATCACACACTGAACAATATCTGTAAAAGTGTCTCCACCATCACACACTGAACAATATCTTTAAAAGTGTCTCCACCATCACACACTGAACAATATCCGTAACAGTGTCTCCACGATCACACACTGAACAATATCTGTAACAGTGTCTCCACCATCACACACTTAACAATATCTGTAACAGTGTCCCCACCATCACACAGTGAACAATATCTGTAACAGTGTCTCGCCCATCACACACTGAACAATATCAGTAACAGTGTCTCGCCCATCACACACTGAACAATATCTGTAACAGTGTCCCCACCATCACACAGTCATCAATATCTGTAACAGTGTCTCCATCACACACTGAGCAATATCTGTACCAGTGTCTCTACCATCAGACACTGAACAATGTCTGTAACAGTGTCTCGCCCATGACACAGTGAACAATATCTGTAAAAGTGTCTCCACCATCACACACTGAACAATATCTGTAACAGTGTCTCCACGATCACACACTGAACAATACCTGTAACAGTGTCTGCACCATCACTCACTGAACAATATCTGTAACAGTGTCTCCACCATCACGCTCTGAACAATATCAGTAACAGTGTCTGCACCATCACACACTGAACAATATCTGTAACAGTGTCTGCACCATCACACACTGAACAATATCAGTAACAGTGTCTGCACCATCACTCACTGAACAATATCACTAACAGTGAGTGCATTACACACTGAAGAAAATCTGTAACAGTGTCTCCGCCATCACTCACTGAACAATATCTGTAGCAGTGAGTGCATTACACCCTGAAGAATATCTGTAACAGTGTCTCCACCATCACACGGTGAACTATATCTGTAACAGTGACTCCACCACCACACACTGAACAATATCTGTAACAGTGTCTCGCCCATCACACACTGAACAATATCAGTAACAGTGTCTCGCCCATCACACACTGAACAATATCTGTAACAGTGTCTCCACCATCACACTGTGAACTATATCTGTAACAGTATCTCCACCATCACACACTGAACAATATCTGTAACAGTGTCTCCACCATCATACAGTGAAGAATATCTGTAACAGTGTCTCCACAATCACAATTTGAACAATATCTGTAACAGTGACTCCAACATCACACACTGAACAACATCAGTAACAGTGTCTCCATCATAACACAGTGAACAATATCTGTAACAGTGTCTCCACCATCACACTCTGAACAATATCAGTAACAGTGTCTCCACCATCACACACTGAACAATATCAGTAACAGTGTCTCCACCATCACACACTGAACAATATCAGTAACAGTGTCTCGCCCATCACACACTGAACAATATCTGTAAAAGTGTCTCCACCATCACACACTGAACAATATCTTTAAAAGTGTCTCCACCATCACACACTGAACAATATCCGTAACAGTGTCTCCACGATCACACACTGAACAATATCTGTAACAGTGTCTCCACCATCACACACTTAACAATATCTGTAACAGTGTCCCCACCATCACACAGTGAACAATATCTGTAACAGTGTCTCGCCCGTCACACACTGAACAATATCAGTAACAGTGTCTCGCCCATCACACACTGAACAATATCTGTAACAGTGTCCCCACCATCACACAGTCATCAATATCTGTAACAGTGTCTCCATCACACACTGAGCAATATCTGTACCAGTGTCTCTACCATCAGACACTGAACAATGTCTGTAACAGTGTCTCGCCCATGACACAGTGAACAATATCTGTAAAAGTGTCTCCACCATCACACACTGAACAATATCTGTAACAGTGTCTCCACGATCACACACTGAACAATACCTGTAACAGTGTCTGCACCATCACTCACTGAACAATATCTGTAACAGTGTCTCCACCATCACGCTCTGAACAATATCAGTAACAGTGTCTGCACCATCACACACTGAACAATATCTGTAACAGTGTCTGCACCATCACACACTGAACAATATCAGTAACAGTGTCTGCACCATCACTCACTGAACAATATCACTAACAGTGAGTGCATTACACACTGAAGAAAATCTGTAACAGTGTCTCCGCCATCACTCACTGAACAATATCTGTAGCAGTGAGTGCATTACACCCTGAAGAATATCTGTAACAGTGTCTCCACCATCACACTGTGAACTATATCTGTAACAGTGACTCCACCACCACACACTGAACAATATCTGTAACAGTATCTCCACCATCATTCAGTGAACAATATCTGTAACAGTGTCTCCACCATCATACAGTGAAGAATATCTGTAACAGTGTCTCCACAATCACACTGTGAACAATATCTGTAACAGTGACTCCAACATCAGACACTGAACAACATCAGTAACAGTGTCTCCATCATCACACAGTGAACAATATCTGTAACAGTGTCTCCACCATCACACTGTGAACAATATTTGTAAGAGTGTCTCCACCATCACACACTGAACATTATCTGTAGCAGTGAATGAATTACACACTCAGCAAAATCTGTTACAGAGTCTCCACCGTCACACACTGAACAATATCTATAACAGTGTCTCCACCATCACACACTGAACAATATCTGTAACAGTGTCCCCACCATCACACAGTGAACAATATCTGTAACAGTGTCTACACCATCACACACTGAACAATATCAGTAACAGTGTCTCGCCCATCACACACTTAACACATATCTGTAACAGCGTCTCCACCATCACACACTGAACAATATCTGTAACATTGTCTCCACCAACACACACTGACCAATATCTGTAACAGTATCTCCACCATCATACAGTGAACAATATCTGTAACAGTGTCTCCACCATCACACACTGAACATATCTGTAATAATTTTTCCCAACAATTTCACAAAAAACAATATCTGTAACAGTGTCTCCACCATCACACTGTGAACTATATCTGTAACAGTGTCTCCACCATCACACACTGAACAATATCTGTAACAATATCTCCACCATCATTCAGTGAACAATATCTGTAACAGTGTCTCCACCATCATACAGTGAAGAATATCTGTAACAGTGTCTCCACAATCACACTGTGAACAATATCTGTAACAGTGACTCCAACATCACACACTGAACAACATCAGTAACAGTGTCTCCATCATCACACAGTGAACAATATCTGTAACAGTGTCTCCACCATCACACTCTGAACAATATCAGTAACAGTGTCTCCATCATCACACAGTGAACAATATCTGTAACAGTGTCTCCACCATCACACTCTGAACAATATCTGTAAAAGTGTCTCCACCATCACACACTGAACAATATCTGTAAAAGTGTCTCCACCATCACACACTGAACATTATCTGTAACAGTGTCTCCACCATCACACACTGAACAGTATCTGTAGCAGTGAATGCATTACACACTCAGCAAAATCTGTAACAGAGTCTCCACCATCACACAGTGAACAATATCTGTAACAGTGTCTCCACCATCACACTCTGAACATTATCTGAAACAGTGTCTCCACCATCACACACTTAACAATATCTGTAACAGTGTCCCCACCATCACACAGTGAACAATATCTGTAACAGTGTCTCGCCCAACACACACTGAACAATATCAGTAACAGTGTCTCGCCCATCACACACTGAACAATATCTGTAACAGTGTCCCCACCATCACACAGTCATCAATATCTGTAACAGTGTCTCCATCACACACTGAGCAATATCTGTACCAGTGTCTCTACCATCAGACACTGAACAATGTCTGTAACAGTGTCTCGCCCATGACACAGTGAACAATATCAGTAAAAGTGTCTCCACCATCACACACTGAACAATATCTGTAACAGTGTCTCCACGATCACACACTGAACAATATCTGTAACAGTGTCTGCACCATCACTCACTGAACAATATCTGTAACAGTGTCTGCACCATCACTCACTGAACAATATCAGTAACAGTGTCTGAACCATCACACACTGAACAATATCAGTAACAGTGTCTGCACCATCACTCACTGAACAATATCACTAACAGTGAGTGCATTACACACTGAAGAAAATCTGTAACAGTGTCTCCGCCATCACTCACTGAACAATATCTGTAGCAGTGAGTGCATTACACCCTGAAGAATATCTGTAACAGTGTCTCCACCATCACACTGTGAACTATATCTGTAACAGTGTCTCCACCAACACACACTGAACAATATCTGTAACAGTATCTCCACCATCATTCAGTGAACAATATCTGTAACAGTGTCTCCACCATCACACCGTGAGCAATATCTGTAAAAGTGTATCCAGCATCACACACTGAACAATATCTGTAACAGTGTTTCCACCATCACACACTGAACAATATCTGTAAAAGCATCTCCACCATCACACACTGAACAACATCTGTAACAGTGTTCCCCCATCACACACGGAACAAATATCTGTAACAGCGTCTCCACCATCACACACTGAACAATATCTGTAACAGTGTTCCCCCATCACACACTTAACACATATCTGTAACAGCGTCTCCACCATCACACAGTGAACAATATCTGTAACAGTGTCACGCCCATCACACACTGAACAATATCAGTAACAGTGTCTCGCCCATCACACACTGAACAATATCTGTAACAGTGTCCCCACCATCACACAGTCATCAATATCTGTAACAGTGTCTCCATCACACACTGAGCAATATCTGTACCACTGTCTCTACCATCAGACACTGAACAATGTCTGTAACTGTGTCTCGCCCATGACACAGTGAACAATATCTGTAAAAGTGTCTCCACCATCACACACTGAACAATATCTGTAACAGTGTCTCCACGATCACACACTGAACAATACCTGTAACAGTGTCTGCACCATCACTCACTGAACAATATCTGTAACAGTGTCTCCACCATCACACTCTGAACAATATCAGTAACAGTGTCTGCACCATCACACTCTGAACAATATCAGTAACAGTGTCTGCACCATCACTCACTGAACAATATCACTAACAGTGAGTGCATTACACACTGAAGAAAATCTGTAACAGTGTCTCCGCCATCACTCACTGAACAATATCTGTAGCAGTGAGTGCATTACACCCTGAAGAATATCTGTAACAGTGTCTCCACCATCACACTGTGAACTATATCTGTAACAGTGTCTCCACCACCACACACTGAACAATATCTGTAACAGTATCTCCACCATCATTCAGTGAACAATATCTGTAACAGTGTCTCCACCATCATACAGTGAAGAATATCTGTAACAGTGTCTCCACAATCACACTGTGAACAATATCTGTAACAGTGACTCCAACATCACACACTGAACAACATCAGTAACAGTGTCTCCATCATCACACAGTGAACAATATCTGTAACAGTGTCTCCACCATCACACTCTGAACAATATCAGTACCAGTGTCTCCACCATCACACACTGAACAATATCAGTAACAGTGTCTCGCCCATCACACACTGAACAATATCTGTAAAAGTGTCTCCACCATCACACACTGAACAATATCTGTAAAAGTGTCTCCACCATCACACACTGAACATTATCTGTAACAGTGTCTCCACCATTACACACTGAACAGTATCTGTAGCAGTGAATGCATTACACACTCAGCAAAATCTGTAACAGAGTCTCCACCATCACACAGTGAACAATATCTGTAACAGTGTCTCCACCATCACACTCTGAACATTATCTGTAACAGTGTCTCCACCATCACACACTTAACAATATCTGTAACAGTGTCCCCACCATCACACAGTGAACAATATCTGTAACAGTGTCTCGCCCAACACACACTGAACAATATCAGTAACAGTGTCTCGCCCATCACACACTGAACAATATCTGTAACAGTGTCCCCACCATCACACAGTCATCAATATCTGTATCAGTGTCTCCATCACACACTGAGCAATATCTGTACCAGTGTCTCTACCATCAGACACTGAACAATGTCTGTAACAGTGTCTCGCCCATGACACAGTGAACAATATCTGTAAAAGTGTCTCCACCATCACACACTGAACAATATCTGTAACAGTGTCTCCACGATCACACACTGAACAATATCTGTAACAGTGTCTGCACCATCATTCAGTGAACAATATCTATAACAGTGTCTCCACCATCACACTCTGAACATATCTGTAAAATTTTTCCCAACAATTACACAAAAAACAGTATCTGTAACAGTGCCTCCACCATCACACATGGAACAATATCAGTAACAGTGAGTGCATTACCCAGTGAAGAATATCTGTAACAGTGTCTCCTCCATCACACAATGAACATTATCTGTAGCAGTGAATGCACTACATACTCAGCAAAATCTGTAACAGAGTCTCCACCATCACACACTGAACAATATCTGTAACAGTGTCCCCACCATCATACAGTGAACAATATCTGTAACAGTGTCTCTACCATCACACACTGAACAATATCAGTAACAGTGTCTCGCCCATCACACACTGAACAATATCTGTAACAGTGTCTCCACCATCACTCACTGAACAATATCTGTAACAGTGCCTCGACCATCACACACTGAACATTATCTGTAACTGTGTCTCCACCATCACACTGTGAACAATATTTGCAACAGTGTCTCCACCATCACACACTGAACATTATCTTTAGCAGTGAACGCATTACATACTCTGCAAAATCTGTAACAGAGACTCCACCATCACACACTGAACAATATCTGTAACAGTGTCTCCACCATCCCACAGTGAACAATATCTGTAACAATGTCTCCACCATCACACTCTGAACAATATCAGTAACAGTGTCTCCACCATCACACACTGAACAATATCAGTAACAGTGTCTCGCCCATCACACACTGAACAATATCTGTAACAGTGTCTCCACCATCACACACTGAACATTATCTGTAAAAGTGTCTCCACCATCACACATGGAACAATATCTCTAAAAGTGTCTCCACCATCACACACTGAACAATATCTGTAACAGTGTCTCCACCATCAGACATTGAACAAATATCTGTAACGGTGTCTCCACCACCACACACTTAACAATATCTGTAACAGTGTCTCCACCATCACACACTGAACATTATCTGTACCAGTGTCTCCACCATCACACACTGAACTTTATCTGTAGCAGTGAATGCATTACATACTCAGCAAAATCTGTAACAGAGTCTCCACCATCACACACTGAACAATAACTGTAACAGTGTCTCCACCATCACACACTGAACAATGTCTGTAACAGTGTCTCGCCCATCACACAGTGAACCATATCTGTAACAGTGTCTCCACCATCACACTGTGAACAATATCAGTAACAGTTTCTCCACCATCACACACTGAACAATATCTGCAACAGTGTTCCCCCCATCACACACTGAACAAATATCTGTAACAGCGTCTCCACCATCACACACTGAACAATATCTGTAACAGTGTTCCCCCCATCACACACTTAACACATATCTGTAACAGCGTCTCCACCATCACACACTGAACAATATCTGTAACAGTGTCTCCACCAACACACACTGACCAATATCTGTAACAGTATCTCCACCATCATACAGTGAACAATATCTGTAACAGTGTCTCCACCATCACACACTGAACATATCTGTAATAATTTTTTGCAACAATTACACAAAAAACAATATCTGTAACAGTGTCTCCACCATCACACACTGAACATTATCTGTAACTGTGTCTCCACCATCACACTGTGAACAATATTTGTAACAGTGTCTCCACCATCACACACTGAACATTATCTGTAGCAGTGAATGCATTACACACTCAGCAAAATCTGTAACAGAGTCTCCACCATCACACACTGAACAATATCTGTAACAGTGTCCCCACCATCACACAGTGAACAATATCTGTAATAATTTTTCCCAACAATTACACAAAAAACAATATCTGTAACAATGTCTCCAGCATCACACATGGAACAATATCACTAACAGTGAGTGCATTACACACTGAAGAAAATCTGTAACAGTGTCTCCGCCATCACTCACTGAACAATATCTGTAGCAGTGAGTGCATTACACCCTGAAGAATATCTGTAACAGTGTCTCCACCATCACACTGTGAACTATATCTGTAACAGTATCTCCACCATCACACACTGAACAATATCTGTAACAGTGTCTCCACCATCATACAGTGAAGAATATCTGTAACAGTGTCTCCACAATCACAATGTGAACAATATCTGTAACAGTGACTCCAACATCACACACTGAACAACATCAGTAACAGTGTCTCCATCATCACACAGTGAACAATATCTGTAACACTGTCTCCACCATCACACTCTGAACAATATCAGTAACAGTGTCTCCACCATCACACACTGAACAATATCAGTAACAGTGTCTCCACCATCACACACTGAACAATATCAGTAACAGTGTCTCGCCCATCACACACTGAACAATATCTGTAAAAGTGTCTCCACCATCACACACTGAACAATATCTTTAAAAGTGTCTCCACCATCACACACTGAACAATATCCGTAACAGTGTCTCCACGATCACACACTGAACAATATCTGTAACAGTGTCTCCACCATCACACACTTAACAATATCTGTAACAGTGTCCCCACCATCACACAGTGAACAATATCTGTAACAGTGTCTCGCCCATCACACACTGAACAATATCAGTAACAGTGTCTCGCCCATCACACACTGAACAATATCTGTAACAGTGTCCCCACCATCACACAGTCATCAATATCTGTAACAGTGTCTCCATCACACACTGAGCAATATCTGTACCAGTGTCTCTACCATCAGACACTGAACAATGTCTGTAATAGTGTCTCGCCCATGACACAGTGAACAATATCTGTAAAAGTGTCTCCACCATCACACACTGAACAATATCTGTAACAGTGTCTCCACGATCACACACTGAACAATACCTGTAACAGTGTCTGCACCATCACTCACTGAACAATATCTGTAACAGTGTCTCCACCATCACGCTCTGAACAATATCAGTAACAGTGTCTGCACCATCACACACTGAACAATATCTGTAACAGTGTCTGCACCATCACACACTGAACAATATCAGTAACAGTGTCTGCACCATCACTCACTGAACAATATCACTAACAGTGAGTGCATTACACACTGAAGAAAATCTGTAACAGTGTCTCCGCCATCACTCACTGAACAATATCTGTAGCAGTGAGTGCATTACACCCTGAAGAATATCTGTAACAGTGTCTCCACCATCACACTGTGAACTATATCTGTAACAGTGACTCCACCACCACACACTGAACAATATCTGTAACAGTATCTCCACCATCATTCAGTGAACAATATCTGTAACAGTGTCTCCACCATCATACAGTGAAGAATATCTGTTACAGTGTCTCCACAATCACACTGTGAACAATATCTGTAACAGTGACTCCAACATCACACACTGAACAACATCAGTAAAAGTGTCTCCATCATCACACAGTGAACAATATCTGTAACAGTGTCTCCACCATCACACTGTGAACAATATTTGTAAGAGTGTCTCCACCATCACACACTGAACATTATCTGTAGCAGTGAATGCATTACACACTCAGCAAAATCTGTTACAGAGTCTCCACCGTCACACACTGAACAATATCTATAACAGTGTCCCCACCATCACACAGTGAACAATATCTGTAACAGTGTCTACACCATCACACACTGAACAATATCAGTAACAGTGTCTCGCCCATCACACACTTAACACATATCTGTAACAGCGTCTCCACCATCACACACTGAACAATATCTGTAACATTGTCTCCACCAACACACACTGACCAATATCTGTAACAGTATCTCCACCATCATACAGTGAACAATATCTGTAACAGTGTCTCCACCATCACACACTGAACATATCTGTAATAATTTTTCCCAACAATTTCACAAAAAACAATATCTGTAACAGTGTCTCCACCATCACACTGTGAACTATATCTGTAACAGTGTCTCCACCATCACACACTGAACAATATCTGTAACAATATCTCCACCATCATTCAGTGAACAATATCTGTAACAGTGTCTCCACCATCATACAGTGAAGAATATCTGTAACAGTGTCTCCACAATCACACTGTGAACAATATCTGTAACAGTGACTCCAACATCACACACTGAACAACATCAGTAACAGTGTCTCCATCATCACACAGTGAACAATATCTGTAACAGTGTCTCCACCATCACACTCTGAACAATATCAGTAACAGTGTCTCCATCATCACACAGTGAACAATATCTGTAACAGTGTCTCCACCATCACACTCTGAACAATATCTGTAAAAGTGTCTCCACCATCACACACTGAACAATATCTGTAAAAGTGTCTCCACCATCACACACTGAACATTATCTGTAACAGTGTCTCCACCATCACACACTGAACAGTATCTGTAGCAGTGAATGCATTACACACTCAGCAAAATCTGTAACAGAGTCTCCACCATCACACAGTGAACAATATCTGTAACAGTGTCTCCACCATCACACTCTGAACATTATCTGAAACAGTGTCTCCACCATCACACACTTAACAATATCTGTAACAGTGTCCCCACCATCACACAGTGAACAATATCTGTAACAGTGTCTCGCCCAACACACACTGAACAATATCAGTAACAGTGTCTCGCCCATCACACACTGAACAATATCTGTAACAGTGTCCCCACCATCACACAGTCATCAATATCTGTAACAGTGTCTCCATCACACACTGAGCAATATCTGTACCAGTGTCTCTACCATCAGACACTGAACAATTTCTGTAACAGTGTCTCGCCCATGACACAGTGAACAATATCTGTAAAAGTGTCTCCACCATCACACACTGAACAATATCTGTAACAGTGTCTCCACGATCACACACTGAACAATATCTGTAACAGTGAGTGCATTACACCCTGAAGAATATCTGTAACAGTGTCTCCACCATCACACTGTGAACTATATCTGTAACAGTGTCTCCACCACCACACACTGAACAATATCTGTAACAGTATCTCCACCATCATTCAGTGAACAATATCTGTAACAGTGTCTCCACCATCACACCGTGAGCAATATCTGTAAAAGTGTATCCAGCATCACACACTGAACAATATCTGTAACAGTGTTTCCACCATCACACACTGAACAATATCTGTAAAAGCATCTCCACCATCACACACTGAACAACATCTGTAACAGTGTTCCCCCATCACACACGGAACAAATATCTGTAACAGCGTCTCCACCATCACACACTGAACAATATCTGTAACAGTGTTCCCCCATCACACACTTAACACATATCTGTAACAGCGTCTCCACCATCACACAGTGAACAATATCTGTAACAGTGTCACGCCCATCACACACTGAACAATATCAGTAACAGTGTCTCGCCCATCACACACTGAACAATATCTGTAACAGTGTCTGCACCATCACTCACTGAACAATATCTGTAACAGTGTCTGCACCATCACTCACTGAACAATATCAGTAACAGTGTCTGCACCTTCACTCACTGAACAATATCACTAACAGTAAGTGCATCACACACTGAAGAAAATCTGTAACAGTGTCTCCGCCATCACTCACTGAACAATATCTGTAGCAGTGAGTGCATTACACCCTGAAGAATATCTGTAACAGTGTCTCCACCATCACACTGTGAACTATATCTGTAACAGTGTCTCCACCACCACACACTGAACAATATCTGTAACAGTATCTCCACCATCATTCAGTGAACAATATCTGTAACAGTGTCTCCACCATCACACCGTGAGCAATATCTGTAAAAGTGTATCCAGCATCACACACTGAACAATATCTGTAACAGTGTTTCCACCATCACACACTGAACAATATCTGTAAAAGCATCTCCACCATCACACACTGAACAACATCTGTAACAGTGTTCCCCCATCACACACGGAACAAATATCTGTAACAGCGTCTCCACCATCACACACTGAACAATATCTGTAACAGTGTTCCCCCATCACACACTTAACACATATCTGTAACAGCGTCTCCACCATCACACACTGAACAATATCTGTAACAGTGTCTCCACCAACACACACTGACCAATATCTGTAACAGTATCTCCACCATCATACAGTGAACAATATCTGTAACAGTGTCTCCACCATCACACACTGAACATATCTGCAATAATTTTTCCCAACAATTACACAAAAAACAATATCTGTTACAGTGTCTCCACCATCACACATGGAACAATATCACTAACAGTGAGTGCATTACACTCTGAAGAAAATCTGTAACAGTGTCTCCGCCATCACTCACTGAACAATATCTGTAGCAGTGAGTGCATTACACACTGAAGAAAATCTGTAACAGTGTCTCCGACATCACACTGCGAACTATATCTGTAACAGTGTCTCCACCATCACACACTGAACATTATCTGTAACAGTGTCTCCACCATCACACACTGAACAGTATCTGTAGCAGTGAATGCATTACACACTCAGCAAAATCTGTAACAGAGTCTCCACCATCACACAGTGAACAATATCTGTAACAGTGTCTCCACCATCACACTCTGAACATTATCTGTAACAGTGTCTCCACCATCACACACTTAACAATATCTGTAACAGTGTCCCCACCATCACACAGTGAACAATATCTGTAACAGTGTCTCGCCCAACACACACTGAACAATATCAGTAACAGTGTCTCGCCCATCACACACTGAACAATATCTGTAACAGTGTCCCCACCATCACACAGTCATCAATATCTGTATCAGTGTCTCCATCACACACTGAGCAATATCTGTACCAGTGTCTCTACCATCAGACACTGAACAATGTCTGTAACAGTGTCTCGCCCATGACACAGTGAACAATATCTGTAAAAGTGTCTCCACCATCACACACTGAACAATATCTGTAACAGTGTCTCCACGATCACACACTGAACAATATCTGTAACAGTGTCTGCACCATCACTCACTGAACAATATCTGTAACAGTGTCTGCACCATCACTCACTGAACAATATCAGTAACAGTGTCTGCACCTTCACTCACTGAACAATATCACTAACAGTGAGTGCATCACACACTGAAGAAAATCTGTAACAGTGTCTCCGCCATCACTCACTGAACAATATCTGTAGCAGTGAGTGCATTACACCCTGAAGAATATCTGTAACAGTGTCTCCACCATCACACTGTGAACTATATCTGTAACAGTGTCTCCACCACCACACACTGAACAATATCTGTAACAGTATCTCCACCATCATTCAGTGAACAATATCTGTAACAGTGTCTCCACCATCACACCGTGAGCAATATCTGTAAAAGTGTATCCAGCATCACACACTGAACAATATCTGTAACAGTGTTTCCACCATCACACACTGAACAATATCTGTAAAAGCATCTCCACCATCACACACTGAACAACATCTGTAACAGTGTTCCCCCATCACACACGGAACAAATATCTGTAACAGCGTCTCCACCATCACACACTGAACAATATCTGTAACAGTGTTCCCCCATCACACACTTAACACATATCTGTAACAGCGTCTCCACCATCAAACACTGAACAATATCTGTAACAGTGTCTCCACCAACACACACTGACCAATATCTGTAACAGTATCTCCACCATCATACAGTGAACAATATCTGTAACAGTGTCTCCACCATCACACACTGAACATATCTGTAACAGTGTCTCCACGATCACACACTGAACAATATCTGTAACAGTGTCTCCACCATCACACACTTAACAATATCTGTAACAGTGTCCCCACCATCACACAGTGAACAATATCTGTAACAGTGTCTCGCCCATCACACACTGAACAATATCAGTAACAGTGTCTCGCCCATCACACACTGAACAATATCTGTAACAGTGTCCCCACCATCACACAGTCATCAATATCTGTAACAGTGTCTCCATCACACACTGAGCAACATCTGTACCAGTGTCTCTACCATCAGACACTGAACAATGTCTGTAACAGTGTCTCGACCATGACACAGTGAACAATATCTGTAAAAGTGTCTCCACCATCACACACTGAACAATATCTGTAACAGTGTCTCCACGATCACACACTGAACAATACCTGTAACAGTGTCTGCACCATCACTCACTGAACAATATCTGTAACAGTGTCTCCACCATCACGCTCTGAACAATATCAGTAACAGTGTCTGCACCATCACACACTGAACAATATCTGTAACAGTATCTGCACCATCACACACTGAACAATATCAGTAACAGTGTCTGCACCATCACTCACTGAACAATATCACTAACAGTGAGTGCATTACACACTGAAGAAAATCTGTAACAGTGTCTCCGCCATCACTCACTGAACAATATCTGTAGCAGTGAGTGCATTACACCCTGAAGAATATCTGTAACAGTGTCTCCACCATCACACTGTGAACTATATCTGTAACAGTGTCTCCACCATCACACTGTGAACTATATCTGTAACAGTGTCTCCACCATCACACACTGAACAATATCTGTAACAATATCTCCACCATCATTCAGTGAACAATATCTGTAACAGTGTCTCCACCATCATACAGTGAAGAATATCTGTAACAGTGTCTCCACAATCACACTGTGAACAATATCTGTAACAGTGACTCCAACATCACACACTGAACAACATCAGTAACAGTGTCTCCATCATCACACAGTGAACAATATCTGTAACAGTGTCTCCACCATCACACTCTGAACAATATCAGTAACAGTGTCTCCATCATCACACAGTGAACAATATCTGTAACAGTGTCTCCACCATCACACTCTGAACAATATCTGTAAAAGTGTCTCCACCATCACACACTGAACAGTATCTGTAGCAGTGAATGCATTACACACTCAGCAAAATCTGTAACAGAGTCTCCACCATCACACAGTGAACAATATCTGTAACAGTGTCTCCACCATCACACTCTGAACATTATCTGAAACAGTGTCTCCACCATCACACACTTAACAATATCTGCAACAGTGTCCCCACCATCACACAGTGAACAATATCTGTAACAGTGTCTCGCCCAACACACACTGAACAATATCAGTAACAGTGTCTCGCCCATCACACACTGAACAATATCTGTAACAGTGTCCCCACCATCACACAGTCATCAATATCTGTAACAGTGTCTCCATCACACACTGAGCAATATCTGTACCAGTGTCTCTACCATCAGACACTGAACAATGTCTGTAACAGTGTCTCGCCCATGACACAGTGAACAATATCTGTAAAAGTGTCTCCACCATCACACACTGAACAATATCTGTAACAGTGTCTCCACGATCACACACTGAACAATATCTGTAACAGTGTCTGCACCATCACTCACTGAACAATATCTGTAACAGTGTCTGCACCATCACTCACTGAACAATATCAGTAACAGTGTCTGCACCATCACTCACTGAACAATATCACTAACAGTGAGTGCATTACACACTGAAGAAAATCTGGAACAGTGTCTCCGCCATCACTCACTGAACAATATCTGTAGCAGTGAGTGCATTACACCCTGAAGAATATCTGTAACAGTGTCTCCACCATCACACTGTGAACTATATCTGTAACAGTGTCTCCACCACCACACACTGAACAATATCTGTAACAGTATCTCCACCATCATTCAGTGAACAATATCTGTAACAGTGTCTCCACCATCACACCGTGAGCAATATCTGTAAAAGTGTATCCAGCATCACACACTGAACAATATCTGTAACAGTGTTTCCACCATCACACACTGAACAATATCTGTAAAAGCATCTCCACCATCACACACTGAACAATATCTGTAACAGTGTCCCCACCATCACACAGTGAACAATATCTGTAACAGTGTCTCGCCCATCACACACTGAACAACATCTGTAACAGTGTTCCCCCATCACACACGGAACAAATATCTGTAACAGCGTCTCCACCATCACACACTGAACAATATCTGTAACAGTGTTCCCCCATCACACACTTAACACATATCTGTAACAGCGTCTCCACCATCAAACACTGAACAATATCTGTAACAGTGTCTCCACCAACACACACTGACCAATATCTGTAACAGTATCTCCACCATCATACAGTGAACAATATCTGTAACAGTGTCTCCACCATCACACACTGAACATATCTGTAACAGTGTCTCCACGATCACACACTGAACAATATCTGTAACAGTGTCTCCACCATCACACACTTAACAATATCTGTAACAGTGTCCCCACCATCACACAGTGAACAATATCTGTAACAGTGTCTCGCCCATCACACACTGAACAATATCAGTAACAGTGTCTCGCCCATCACACACTGAACAATATCTGTAACAGTGTCCCCACCATCACACAGTCATCAATATCTGTAACAGTGTCTCCATCACACACTGAGCAACATCTGTACCAGTGTCTCTACCATCAGACACTGAACAATGTCTGTAACAGTGTCTCGACCATGACACAGTGAACAATATCTGTAAAAGTGTCTCCACCATCACACACTGAACAATATCTGTAACAGTGTCTCCACGATCACACACTGAACAATACCTGTAACAGTGTCTGCACCATCACTCACTGAACAATATCTGTAACAGTGTCTCCACCATCACGCTCTGAACAATATCAGTAACAGTGTCTGCACCATCACACACTGAACAATATCTGTAACAGTATCTGCACCATCACACACTGAACAATATCAGTAACAGTGTCTGCACCATCACTCACTGAACAATATCACTAACAGTGAGTGCATTACACACTGAAGAAAATCTGTAACAGTGTCTCCGCCATCACTCACTGAACAATATCTGTAGCAGTGAGTGCATTACACCCTGAAGAATATCTGTAACAGTGTCTCCACCATCACACTGTGAACTATATCTGTAACAGTGTCTCCACCATCACACTGTGAACTATATCTGTAACAGTGTCTCCACCATCACACACTGAACAATATCTGTAACAATATCTCCACCATCATTCAGTGAACAATATCTGTAACAGTGTCTCCACCATCATACAGTGAAGAATATCTGTAACAGTGTCTCCACAATCACACTGTGAACAATATCTGTAACAGTGACTCCAACATCACACACTGAACAACATCAGTAACAGTGTCTCCATCATCACACAGTGAACAATATCTGTAACAGTGTCTCCACCATCACACTCTGAACAATATCAGTAACAGTGTCTCCATCATCACACAGTGAACAATATCTGTAACAGTGTCTCCACCATCACACTCTGAACAATATCTGTAAAAGTGTCTCCACCATCACACACTGAACAGTATCTGTAGCAGTGAATGCATTACACACTCAGCAAAATCTGTAACAGAGTCTCCACCATCACACAGTGAACAATATCTGTAACAGTGTCTCCACCATCACACTCTGAACATTATCTGAAACAGTGTCTCCACCATCACACACTTAACAATATCTGCAACAGTGTCCCCACCATCACACAGTGAACAATATCTGTAACAGTGTCTCGCCCAACACACACTGAACAATATCAGTAACAGTGTCTCGCCCATCACACACTGAACAATATCTGTAACAGTGTCCCCACCATCACACAGTCATCAATATCTGTAACAGTGTCTCCATCACACACTGAGCAATATCTGTACCAGTGTCTCTACCATCAGACACTGAACAATGTCTGTAACAGTGTCTCGCCCATGACACAGTGAACAATATCTGTAAAAGTGTCTCCACCATCACACACTGAACAATATCTGTAACAGTGTCTCCACGATCACACACTGAACAATATCTGTAACAGTGTCTGCACCATCACTCACTGAACAATATCTGTAACAGTGTCTGCACCATCACTCACTGAACAATATCAGTAACAGTGTCTGCACCATCACTCACTGAACAATATCACTAACAGTGAGTGCATTACACACTGAAGAAAATCTGGAACAGTGTCTCCGCCATCACTCACTGAACAATATCTGTAGCAGTGAGTGCATTACACCCTGAAGAATATCTGTAACAGTGTCTCCACCATCACACTGTGAACTATATCTGTAACAGTGTCTCCACCACCACACACTGAACAATATCTGTAACAGTATCTCCACCATCATTCAGTGAACAATATCTGTAACAGTGTCTCCACCATCACACCGTGAGCAATATCTGTAAAAGTGTATCCAGCATCACACACTGAACAATATCTGTAACAGTGTTTCCACCATCACACACTGAACAATATCTGTAAAAGCATCTCCACCATCACACACTGAACAACATCTGTAACAGTGTTCCCCCATCACACACGGAACAAATATCTGTAACAGCGTCTCCACCATCACACACTGAACAATATCTGTAACAGTGTTCCCCCATCACACACTTAACACATATCTGTAACAGCGTCTCCACCATCACACAGTGAACAATATCTGTAACAGTGTCTCGCCCATCACACACTGAACAATATCAGTAACAGTGTCTCGCCCATCACACACTGAACAATATCTGTAACAGTGTCCCCACCATCACACACTGAACAATATCTGTAACAGTGTCCCCACCATCACACAGTCATCAATATCTGTAACAGTGTCTCCATCACACACTGAGCAATATCTGTACCACTGTCTCTACCATCAGACACTGAACAATGTCTGTAACAGTGTCTCGCCCATGACACAGTGAACAATATCTGTAAAAGTGTCTCCACCATCACACACTGAACAATATCTGTAACAGTGTCTCCACGATCACACACTGAACAATACCTGTAACAGTGTCTGCACCATCACTCACTGAACAATATCTGTAACAGTGTCTCCACCATCACACTCTGAACAATATCAGTAACAGTGTCTGCACCATCACACACTGAACAATATCTGTAACAGTATCTGCACCATCACACACTGAACAATATCAGTAACAGTGTCTGCACCATCACTCACTGAACAATATCACTAACAGTGAGTGCATTACACACTGAAGAAAATCTGTAACAGTTTCTCCGCCATCACTCACTGAACAATATCTGTAGCAGTGAGTGCATTACACCCTGAAGAATATCTGTAACAGTGTCTCCACCATCACACTGTGAACTATATCTGTAACAGTGTCTCCACCACCACACACTGAACAATATCTGTAACAGTATCTCCACCATCATTCAGTGAACAATATCTGTAACAGTGTCTCCACCATCATACAGTGAAGAATATCTGTAACAGTGTCTCCACAATCACACTGTGAACAATATCTGTAACAGTGACTCCAACATCACACACTGAACAACATCAGTAACAGTGTCTCCATCATCACACAGTGAACAATATCTGTAACAGTGTCTCCACCATCACACTCTGAACAATATCAGTAACAGTGTCTCCATCATCACACAGTGAACAATATCTGTAACAGTGTCTCCACCATCACACTCTGAACAATATCTGTAAAAGTGTCTCCACCATCACACACTGAACAGTATCTGTAGCAGTGAATGCATTACACACTCAGCAAAATCTGTAACAGAGTCTCCACCATCACACAGTGAACAATATCTGCAACAGTGTCCCCACCATCACACAGTGAACAATATCTGTAACAGTGTCTCGCCCAACACACACTGAACAATATCAGTAACAGTGTCTCGCCCATCACACACTGAACAATATCTGTAACAGTGTCCCCACCATCACACAGTCATCAATATCTGTAACAGTGTCTCCATCACACACTGAGCAATATCTGTACCAGTGTCTCTACCATCAGACACTGAACAATGTCTGTAACAGTGTCTCGCCCATGACACAGTGAACAATATCTGTAAAAGTGTCTCCACCATCACACACTGAACAATATCTGTAACAGTGTCTCCACGATCACACACTGAACAATATCTGTAACAGTGTCTGCACCATCACTCACTGAACAATATCTGTAACAGTGTCTGCACCATCACTCACTGAACAATATCAGTAACAGTGTCTGCACCATCACTCACTGAACAATATCACTAACAGTGAGTGCATTACACACTGAAGAAAATCTGTAACAGTGTCTCCGCCATCACTCACTGAACAATATCTGTAGCAGTGAGTGCATTACACCCTGAAGAATATCTGTAACAGTGTCTCCACCATCACACTGTGAACTATATCTGTAACAGTGTCTCCACCACCACACACTGAACAATATCTGTAACAGTATCTCCACCATCATTCAGTGAACAATATCTGTAACAGTGTCTCCACCATCACACCGTGAGCAATATCTGTAAAAGTGTATCCAGCATCACACACTGAACAATATCTGTAACAGTGTTTCCACCATCACACACTGAACAATATCTGTAAAAGCATCTCCACCATCACACACTGAACAACATCTGTAACAGTGTTCCCCCATCACACACGGAACAAATATCTGTAACAGCGTCTCCACCATCACACACTGAACAATATCTGTAACAGTGTTCCCCCATCACACACTTAACACATATCTGTAACAGCGTCTCCACCATCACACAGTGAACAATATCTGTAACAGTGTCTCGCCCATCACACACTGAACAATATCAGTAACAGTGTCTCGCCCATCACACACTGAACAATATCTGTAACAGTGTCCCCACCATCACACACTGAACAATATCTGTAACAGTGTCCCCACCATCACACAGTCATCAATATCTGTAACAGTGTCTCCATCACACACTGAGCAATATCTGTACCACTGTCTCTACCATCAGACACTGAACAATGTCTGTAACAGTGTCTCG
Organism: Hemitrygon akajei; assembly: GCF_048418815.1. NCBI lineage: Eukaryota > Metazoa > Chordata > Chondrichthyes > Myliobatiformes > Dasyatidae > Hemitrygon > Hemitrygon akajei. The sequence continues at coordinate 72,352,039 of NC_133142.1, read as the reverse complement.
CCCATGACACAGTGAACAATATCTGTAAAAGTGTCTCCACCATCACACACTGAACAATATCTGTAACAGTGTCTCCACGATCACACACTGAACAATACCTGTAACAGTGTCTGCACCATCACTCACTGAACAATATCTGTAACAGTGTCTCCACCATCACACTCTGAACAATATCAGTAACAGTGTCTGCACCATCACACACTGAACAATATCTGTAACAGTATCTGCACCATCACACACTGAACAATATCAGTAACAGTGTCTGCACCATCACTCACTGAACAATATCACTAACAGTGAGTGCATTACACACTGAAGAAAATCTGTAACAGTTTCTCCGCCATCACTCACTGAACAATATCTGTAGCAGTGAGTGCATTACACCCTGAAGAATATCTGTAACAGTGTCTCCACCATCACACTGTGAACTATATCTGTAACAGTGTCTCCACCACCACACACTGAACAATATCTGTAACAGTATCTCCACCATCATTCAGTGAACAATATCTGTAACAGTGTCTCCACCATCATACAGTGAAGAATATCTGTAACAGTGTCTCCACAATCACACTGTGAACAATATCTGTAACAGTGACTCCAACATCACACACTGAACAACATCAGTAACAGTGTCTCCATCATCACACAGTGAACAATATCTGTAACAGTGTCTCCACCATCACACTCTGAACAATATCAGTAACAGTGTCTCCACCATCACACACTGAACAATATCAGTAACAGTGTCTCGACCATCACACACTGAACAATATCTGTAAAAGTGTCTCCACCATCACACACTGAACAATATCTGTAAAAGTGTCTCCACCATCACACACTGAACATTATCTGTAACAGTGTCTCCACCATCACACACTGAACAGTATCTGTAGCAGTGAATGCATTACACACTCAGCAAAATCTGTAACAGAGTCTCCACCATCACACAGTGAACAATATCTGTAACAGTGTCTCCACCATCACACTCTGAACATTATCTGTAACAGTGTCTCCACCATCACACACTTAACAATATCTGTAACAGTGTCCCCACCATCACACAGTGAACAATATCTGTAACAGTGTCTCGCCCAACACACACTGAACAATATCAGTAACAGTGTCTCGCCCATCACACACTGAACAATATCTGTAATAGTGTCCCCACCATCACACAGTCATCAATATCTGTATCAGTGTCTCCATCACACACTGAGCAATATCTGTACCAGTGTCTCCACCATCACACACTGAACAATATCTGTAACAGTGTCTCCACGATCACACACTGAACAATATCTGTAACAGTGTCTGCACCATCACTCACTGAACAATATCTGTAACAGTGTCTGCACCATCACTCACTGAACAATATCAGTAACAGTGTCTGCACCTTCACTCACTGAACAATATCACTAACAGTGAGTGCATCACACACTGAAGAAAATCTGTAACAGTGTCTCCGCCATCACTCACTGAACAATATCTGTAGCAGTGAGTGCATTACACCCTGAAGAATATCTGTAACAGTGTCTCCACCATCACACTGTGAACTATATCTGTAACAGTGTCTCCACCACCACACACTGAACAATATCTGTAACAGTGTTTCCACCATCACACACTGAACAATATCTGTAAAAGCATCTCCACCATCACACACTGAACAACATCTGTAACAGTGTTCCCCCATCACACACGGAACAAATATCTGTAACAGCGTCTCCACCATCACACACTGAACAATATCTGTAACAGTGTTCCCCCATCACACACTTAACACATATCTGTAACAGCGTCTCCACCATCACACACTGAACAATATCTGTAACAGTGTCTCCACCAACACACACTGACCAATATCTGTAACAGTACCTCCACCATCATACAGTGAACAATATCTGTAACAGTGTCTCCACCATCACACACTGAACATATCTGCAATAATTTTTCCCAACAATTACACAAAAAACAATATCTGTTACAGTGTCTCCACCATCACACATGGAACAATATCACTAACAGTGAGTGCATTACACACTGAAGAAAATCTGTAACAGTGTCTCCGCCATCACTCACTGAACAATATCTGTAGCAGTGAGTGCATTACACACTGAAGAAAATCTGTAACAGTGTCTCCGACATCACACTGCGAACTATATCTGTAACAGTGTCTCCACCATCACACACTGAACATTATCTGTAACAGTGTCTCCACCATCACACACTGAACAGTATCTGTAGCAGTGAATGCATTACACACTCAGCAAAATCTGTAACAGAGTCTCCACCATCACACAGTGAACAATATCTGTAACAGTGTCTCCACCATCACACTCTGAACATTATCTGTAACAGTGTCTCCACCATCACACACTTAACAATATCTGTAACAGTGTCCCCACCATCACACAGTGAACAATATCTGTAACAGTGTCTCGCCCAACACACACTGAACAATATCAGTAACAGTGTCTCGCCCATCACACACTGAACAATATCTGTAACAGTATCCCCACCATCACACAGTCATCAATATCTGTATCAGTGTCTCCATCACACACTGAGCAATATCTGTACCAGTGTCTCCACCATCACACACTGAACAATATCTGTAACAGTGTCTCCACGATCACACACTGAACAATATCTGTAACAGTGTCTGCACCATCACTCACTGAACAATATCTGTAACAGTGTCTGCACCATCACTCACTGAACAATATCAGTAACAGTGTCTGCACCTTCACTCACTGAACAATATCACTAACAGTGAGTGCATCACACACTGAAGAAAATCTGTAACAGTGTCTCCGCCATCACTCACTGAACAATATCTGTAGCAGTGAGTGCATTACACCCTGAAGAATATCTGTAACAGTGTCTCCACCATCACACTGTGAACTATATCTGTAACAGTGTCTCCACCACCACACACTGAACAATATCTGTAACAGTGTTTCCACCATCACACACTGAACAATATCTGTAAAAGCATCTCCACCATCACACACTGAACAACATCTGTAACAGTGTTCCCCCATCACACACGGAACAAATATCTGTAACAGCGTCTCCACCATCACACACTGAACAATATCTGTAACAGTGTTCCCCCATCACACACTTAACACATATCTGTAACAGCGTCTCCACCATCACACACTGAACAATATCTGTAACAGTGTCTCCACCAACACACACTGACCAATATCTGTAACAGTATCTCCACCATCATACAGTGAACAATATCTGTAACAGTGTCTCCACCATCACACACTGAACATATCTGCAATAATTTTTCCCAACAATTACACAAAAAACAATATCTGTTACAGTGTCTCCACCATCACACATGGAACAATATCACTAACAGTGAGTGCATTACACACTGAAGAAAATCTGTAACAGTGTCTCCGCCATCACTCACTGAACAATATCTGTAGCAGTGAGTGCATTACACACTGAAGAAAATCTGTAACAGTGTCTCCGACATCACACTGCGAACTATATCTGTAACAGTGTCTCCACCATCACACACTGAACATTATCTGTAACAGTGTCTCCACCATCACACACTGAACAGTATCTGTAGCAGTGAATGCATTACACACTCAGCAAAATCTGTAACAGAGTCTCCACCATCACACAGTGAACAATATCTGTAACAGTGTCTCCACCATCACACTCTGAACATTATCTGTAACAGTGTCTCCACCATCACACACTTAACAATATCTGTAACAGTGTCCCCACCATCACACAGTGAACAATATCTGTAACAGTGTCTCGCCCAACACACACTGAACAATATCAGTAACAGTGTCTCGCCCATCACACACTGAACAATATCTGTAACAGTGTCCCCACCATCACACAGTCATCAATATCTGTATCAGTGTCTCCATCACACACTGAGCAATATCTGTACCAGTGTCTCTACCATCAGACACTGAACAATGTCTGTAACAGTGTCTCGCCCATGACACAGTGAACAATATCTGTAAAAGTGTCTCCTCCATCACACACTGAACAATATCTGTAACAGTGTCTCCACGATCACACACTGAACAATATCTGTAACAGTGTCTGCACCATCACTCACTGAACAATATCTGTAACAGTGTCTGCACCATCACTCACTGAACAATATCAGTAACAGTGTCTGCACCTTCACTCACTGAACAATATCACTAACAGTGAGTGCATCACACACTGAAGAAAATCTGTAACAGTGTCTCCGCCATCACTCACTGAACAATATCTGTAGCAGTGAGTGCATTACACCCTGAAGAATATCTGTAACAGTGTCTCCACCATCACACTGTGAACTATATCTGTAACAGTGTCTCCACCACCACACACTGAACAATATCTGTAACAGTATCTCCACCATCATTCAGTGAACAATATCTGTAACAGTGTCTCCACCATCACACCGTGAGCAATATCTGTAAAAGTGTATCCAGCATCACACACTGAACAATATCTGTAACAGTGTTTCCACCATCACACACTGAACAATATCTGTAAAAGCATCTCCACCATCACACACTGAACAACATCTGTAACAGTGTTCCCCCATCACACACGGAACAAATATCTGTAACAGCGTCTCCACCATCACACACTGAACAATATCTGTAACAGTGTTCCCCCATCACACACTTAACACATATCTGTAACAGCGTCTCCACCATCACACACTGAACAATATCTGTAACAGTGTCTCCACCAACACACACTGACCAATATCTGTAACAGTATCTCCACCATCATACAGTGAACAATATCTGTAACAGTGTCTCCACCATCACACACTGAACATATCTGCAATAATTTTTCCCAACAATTACACAAAAAACAATACCTGTTACAGTGTCTGCACCATCACACATGGAACAATATCACTAACAGTGAGTGCATTACACACTGAAGAAAATCTGTAACAGTGTCTCCGCCATCACTCACTGAACAATATCTGTAGCAGTGAGTGCATTACACACTGAAGAAAATCTGTAACAGTGTCTCCGACATCACACTGCGAACTATATCTGTAACAGTGTCTCCACCATCACACACTGAACAATATCTGTAACAGTGTCTCCACCATCACACACTGAACAATTCCTGTAACAGTGTCTCCACCATCACACACTGAACAATTCCTGTAACAGTGTCTCCAACTTCACACACTGAACAATATCTGTATTAGTGTCTCCACCATCACACACTCAACAATATCTCTAAAAGTGTCTCAACCATCACACACTGAACAATATCTGTAACAGTGACTCCAACATCACGCACTGAACAATACCTGTAACAGTGTCTCCCCCATCACACACTGAACATTATCTGTAACAGTGTCTCCACCATCACACACTGAACAATATCTGTAACAGTGTCTCCACAATCACACTGTGAACAATATCTGTAACAGTATCTCCACCATCATTCAGTGAACAATATCTGTAACAGTGTCTTCACCATCACACACTGAACATTATCTGTAACAGTGTCTCCACCATCACACACTGAACATATCTGTAAAATTTTTCCCAACAATTACACAAAAAACAGTATCTGTAACAGTGTCTCCACCATCACACATGGAAAAATATCAGTAACAGTGAGTGCATTACCCAGTGAAGAATATCTGTAACAGTGTCTCCTCCATCACACACTGAACATTATCTGTAGCAGTGAATGCATTACATACTCAGCAAAATCTGTAACAGAGTCTCCACCATCACACACTGAACAATATCTGTAACAGTGTCTCCACCATCAAACACTGAACAATATCTGTAACACTGTCTCCATCACACACTGAGCAATATCTGTACCAGAGTCTCTACCATCAGACACTGAACAAGGTCTGTAACAGTGTCTCGCCCATCACACAGTGAACAATATCAGTAACAGTGTCTCCACCATCACACACTGAACAATATCTGTAACAGTGTCTCCACCATCACACACTGAATGATATCTGTAACAGTTTCTCCACCATCAGACACTGAACAATATCTGTAACCGTGTCTCCACCATCACACACTGAATAATATCAGTAACAGTGTCTCCACCATCACGCTGTGAACAATATCAGTAACAGTTTCTCCACCATCACTCACTGAACAATATCTGCAACAGTGTTCCTCCCATCACACACTGAACAAATATCTGTAACAGCGTCTCCACCATCACACACTGAACAATATCTGTAACAGTGTTCCCCCATCACACATGGAACAAATATCTGTAACAGCGTCTCCACCATCACACACTGAACAATATCTGTAACAGTGTTCCCCCCATCACACACTTAACACATATCTGTAACAGCGTCTCCACCATCACACACTGAACAATATCTGTAACAGTCTCCACCAACACACACTGACCAATATCTGTAACAGTATCTCCACCATCATACAGTGAACAATATCTGTAACAGCGTCTCCACCATCACACACTGAACAATATCTGTAACAGTGTCTCCACCAACACACACTGACCAATATCTGTAACAGTATCTCCACCATCATACAGTGAACAATATCTGTAACAGTGTCTCCACCATCACACACTGAACATATCTGCAATAATTTTTCCCAACAATTACACAAAAAACAATACCTGTTACAGTGTCTGCACCATCACACATGGAACAATATCACTAACAGTGAGTGCATTACACACTGAAGAAAATCTGTAACAGTGTCTCCGCCATCACTCACTGAACAATATCTGTAGCAGTGAGTGCATTACACACTGAAGAAAATCTGTAACAGTGTCTCCGACATCACACTGCGAACTATATCTGTAACAGTGTCTCCACCATCACACACTGAACAATATCTGTAACAGTGTCTCCACCATCACACACTGAACAATTCCTGTAACAGTGTCTCCACCATCACACACTGAACAATTCCTGTAACAGTGTCTCCAACATCACACACTGAACAATATCTGTATTAGTGTCTCCACCATCACACACTCAACAATATCTCTAAAAGTGTCTCAACCATCACACACTGAACAATATCTGTAACAGTGACTCCAACATCACACACTGAACAATACCTGTAACAGTGTCTCCCCCATCACACACTGAACATTATCTGTAACAGTGTCTCCACCATCACACACTGAACAATATCTGTAACAGTGTCTCCACAATCACACTGTGAACAATATCTGTAACAGTATCTCCACCATCATTCAGTGAACAATATCTGTAACAGTGTCTTCACCATCACACACTGAACATTATCTGTAACAGTGTCTCCACCATCACACACTGAACATATCTGTAAAATTTTTCCCAACAATTACACAAAAAACAGTATCTGTAACAGTGTCTCCACCATCACACATGGAAAAATATCAGTAACAGTGAGTGCATTACCCAGTGAAGAATATCTGTAACAGTGTCTCCTCCATCACACACTGAACATTATCTGTAGCAGTGAATGCATTACATACTCAGCAAAATCTGTAACAGAGTCTCCACCATCACACACTGAACAATATCTGTAACAGTGTCTCCACCATCAAACACTGAACAATATCTGTAACACTGTCTCCATCACACACTGAGCAATATCTGTACCAGAGTCTCTACCATCAGACACTGAACAAGGTCTGTAACAGTGTCTCGCCCATCACACAGTGAACAATATCAGTAACAGTGTCTCCACCATCACACACTGAACAATATCTGTAACAGTGTCTCCACCATCACACACTGAATGATATCTGTAACAGTTTCTCCACCATCAGACACTGAACAATATCTGTAACCGTGTCTCCACCATCACACACTGAATAATATCAGTAACAGTGTCTCCACCATCACGCTGTGAACAATATCAGTAACAGTTTCTCCACCATCACTCACTGAACAATATCTGCAACAGTGTTCCTCCCATCACACACTGAACAAATATCTGTAACAGCGTCTCCACCATCACACACTGAACAATATCTGTAACAGTGTTCCCCCATCACACATGGAACAAATATCTGTAACAGCGTCTCCACCATCACACACTGAACAATATCTGTAACAGTCTCCACCAACACACACTGACCAATATCTGTAACAGTATCTCCACCATCATACAGTGAACAATATCTGTAACAGTGTCTCCACCATCACACACTGAACATATCTGTAATAATTTTTCCCAACAATTACACAAAAAACAATATCTGTAACAGTGTCTCCGCCATCACACACTGAACAATATCTGTAGCAGTGAGTTCATTACACCCTGAAGAATATCTGTAACAGTGTCTCCACCATCACACAGCGAACTATATCTGTAACAGTGTCTCCACCATCACACACTGAACAGTATCTGTAACAGTGTCTCCACCATCACACACTGAACAATATCTGTAGCATTATCTCCACCATCATTCAGTGAACAATATCTGTAACAGTGTGTCCACCATCACACAGTGAGCAATATCTGTAAAAGTGTATCCACCATCACACACTGAACAATATCTGTAACAGTGTCTCCACCATCACACACTGAACAATATCTGTAACAGTGTCTCCACCATCACACATGGAACAATATCAGTAACAGTGAGTGCATTACACACTGAAGAATATCTGTAACAGTGTCTCCGCCATCACACACTGAACAATATCTGTAGCAGTGAGTGCATTACACCCTGAAGAATATCTGTAACAGTGTCTCCACCATCACACTGCGAACTATATCTGTAACAGTGTCGCCACCATCACACACTGAACAGTATCTGTAACAGTGTCTCCACCATCACACACTGAACAATATCTGTAACAGTGTCTCCACCATCACACACTGAACAATATCTGTAACAGCATCTCCACCATCACACAGTGAACAATATCTGTAACAGTGTCTCCACCAGCACACAGTGAACAATATCTGTAACAGTGTCTCCACCATCACACACTGAACAATATCGGTAACAGCATCTCCACCATCACACAGTGAACAATATCTGTAACAGTGTCTCCACCAGCACACAGTGAACAATATCTGTAACAGTGTCTCCACCATCACACTGTGAACAATATCAGTAACAGTTTCTCCACCATCACACACTGAACAATATCTGCAACAGTGTTCCCCCCATCACACACTGAACAAATATCTGTAACAGCGTCTCCACCATCACACACTGAACAATATCTGTAACAGTGTTCCCCCCAACACACAATTAACACATATCTGTAACAGCGTCTCCACCATCACACACTGAACAATATCTGTAACAGTGTCTCCACCAACACACACTGACCAATATCTGTAACAGTGTCTCCACCATCACACACTGAACAATATCTGTAACAGTGTCCCCACCATCACACAGTGAACAATATCTGTAACAGTGTCTACACCATCACACACTGAACAATATCAGTAACAGTGTCTCGCCCATCACACACTTAACACATATCTGTAACAGCGTCTCCACCATCACACACTGAACAATATCTGTAACAGTGTCTCCACCAACACACACTGAACAATATCTGTAATAGTGTCTCCACCAACACACACTGACCAATATCTGTAACAGTATCTCCACCATCATACACTGAACAATATCTGTAACAGTGTCTCCACCATTACACACTGAACATATCTGTAATAATTTTTCCCAACAATTACACAAAAAACAATATCTGTAACAGTGTCTCCACCATCACACATGGAACAATATCACTAACAGTGAGTGCATTACACACTGAAGAAAATCTGTAACAGTGTCTCCGCCATCACTCACTGAACAATATCTGTAGCAGTCAGTGCATTACACCCTGAAGAATATCTGTAACAGTGTCTCCACCATCACACTGTGAACTATATCTGTAACAGTATCTCCACCATCACACACTGAACAATATCTGTAACAGTGTCTCCACCATCATACAGTGAAGAATATCTGTAACAGTGTCTCCACAATCACACTGTGAACAATATCTGTAACAGTGACTCCAACATCACACACTGAACAACATCAGTAACAGTGTCTCCATCATCACACAGTGAACAATATCTGTAACAGTATCTCCACCATCACACTCTGAACAATATCAGTAACAGTGTCTCCACCATCACACAGTGAAGAATATCTGTAACAGTGTCTCCACCATCACACATGGAACAATATCAGTAACAGTGTGTGCATTACCCAGTGAAGAATATCTGTAACAGTGTCTCCACCATCACTCACTGAACAATATCTGAAACAGTGCCTCGACCATCACACACTTAACATTATCTGTAACTGTGTCTCCACCATCACACTGTGAACAATATTTGCAACAGTGTCTCCACCATCACACACTGAACATTATCTGTAGCAGTGAACGCATTACATACTCAGCAAAATCTGTAACAGAGACTCCACCATCACACACTGAACAATATCTGTAACAGTGTCTCCACCATCCCACAGTGAACAATATCTGTAACAATGTCTCCACCATCACACTCTGAACAATATCAGTAACAGTATCTCCACCATCACACACTGAACAATATCAGTAACAGTGTCTCGCCCATCACACACTGAACAATATCTGTAACAGTGTCTCCACCATCACACACTGAACATTATCTGTAAAAGTGTCTCCACCATCACACACTGAACATTATCTGTACCAGTGTCTCCACCATCACACACTGAACTTTATCTGTAGCAGTGAATGCATTACATACTCAGCAAAATCTGTAACAGAGTCTCCACCATCACAAACTGAACAATAACTGTAACAGTGTCTCCACCATCACACACTGAACAATGTCTGTAACAGTGTCTCGCCCATCACACAGTGAACCATATCTGTAACAGTGTCTCCACCATCACACTGTGAACAATATCAGTAACAGTTTCTCCACCATCACACACTGAACAATATCTGCAACAGTGTTCCCCCCATCACACACTGAACAAATATCTGTAACAGCGTCTCCACCATCACACACTGAACAATATCTGTAACAGTGTTCCCCCCATCACACATTTAACACATATCTGTAACAGCGTCTCCACCATCACACACTGAACAATATCTGTAACAGTGTCTCCACCAACACACACTGACCAATATCTGTAACAGTATCTCCACCATCATACAGTGAACAATATCTGTAACAGTGTCTCCACCATCACACACTTAACATATCTGTAATAATTTTTTGCAACAATTACACAAAAAAACAATATCTGTAACAGTGTCTCCACCATCACACATGGAACAATATCAGTAACAGTGAGTGCATTACCCAGTGAAGAATATCTGTAACAGTGTCTCAACCATCACTCACTGAACAATATCTGTAACAGTCCCTCGACCATCACACACTGAACATTATCTGTAACTGTGTCTCCACCATCACACTGTGAACAATATTTGTAACAGTGTCTCCACCATCACACACTGAACATTATCTGTAGCAGTGAATGCATTACACACTCAGCAAAATCTGTAACAGAGTCTCCACCATCACACACTGAACAATATCTGTAACAGTGTCTCCACCATCACACACTGAACAATATCTGTAACAGTGTCCCCACCATCACACAGTGAACAATATCTGTAACAGTGTCTACACCATCACACACTGAACAATATCAGTAACAGTGTCTCGCCCATCACACACTTAACACATATCTGTAACAGCGTCTCCACCATCACACACTGAACAATATCTGTAACAGTGTCTCCACCAACACACACTGAACAATATCTGTAACAGTGTCTCCACCAACACACACTGACCAATATCTGTAACAGTATCTCCACCATCATACAGTGAACAATATCTGTAACAGTGTCTCCACCATCACACACTGAACATATCTGTAATAATTTTTCCCAACAATTACACAAAAAACAATATCTGTAACAGTGTCTCCACCATCACACATGGAACAATATCACTAACAGTGAGTGCATTACACACTGAAGAAAATCTGTAACAGTGTCTCCGCCATCACTCACTGAACAATATCTGTAGCAGTGAGTGCATTACACCCTGAAGAATATCTGTAACAGTGTCTCCACCATCACACTGTGAACTATATCTGTAACAGTATCTCCACCATCACACACTGAACAATATCTGTAACAGTGTCTCCACCATCATACAGTGAAGAATATCTGTAACAGTGTCTCCACAATCACACTGTGAACAATATCTGTAACAGTGACTCCAACATCACACACTGAACAACATCAGTAACAGTGTCTCCATCATCACACAGTGAACAATATCTGTAACAGTGTCTCCACCATCACACTCTGAACAATATCAGTAACAGTGTCTCCACCATCACACACTGAACAATATCAGTAACAGTGTCTCCACCATCACACACTGAACAATATCAGTAACAGTGTCTCGCCCATCACACACTGAACAATATCTGTAAAAGTGTCTCCACCATCACACACTGAACAATATCTGTAACAGAGACTCCACGATCACACACTGAACAATATCTGTAACAGTGTCTCCACCATCACACACTTAACAATATCTGTAACAGTGTCCCCACCATCACACAGTGAACAATATCTGTAACAGTGTCTCGCCCATCACACACTGAACAATATCAGTAACAGTGTCTCGCCCATCACACACTGAACAATATCTGTAACAGTGTCCCCACCATCACACAGTCATCAATATCTGTAACAGTGTCTCCATCACACACTGAGCAATATCTGTACCAGTGTCTCTACCATCAGACACTGAACAATGTCTGTAACAGTGTCTCGCCCATGACACAGTGAACAATATCTGTAAAAGTGTCTCCACCATCACACACTGAACAATACCTGTAACAGTGTCTGCACCATCACTCACTGAACAATATCAGTAACAGTGTCTCCACCATCACGCTCTGAACAATATCAGTAACAGTGTCTGCACCATCACACACTGAACAATATCTGTAACAGTGTCTGCACCATCACATACTGAACAATATCAGTAACAGTGTCTGCACCATCACTCACTGAACAATATCACTAACAGTGAGTGCATTACACACTGAAGAAAATCTGTAACAGTGTCTCCGCCATCACTCACTGAACAATATCTGTAGCAGTGAGTGCATTACACCCTGAAGAATATCTGTAACAGTGTCTCCACCATCACACTGTGAACTATATCTGTAACAGTGTCTCCACCACCACACACTGAACAATATCTGTAACAGTATCTCCACCATCATTCAGTGAACAATATCTGTAACAGTGTCTCCAACATCATACAGTGAAGAGTATCTGTAACAGTGTCTCCACAATCACACTGTGAACAATATCTGTAACAGTGACTCCAACATCACACACTGAACAACATCAGTAACAGTGTCTCCATCATCACACAGTGAACAATATCTGTAACAGTGTCTCCACCATCACACTCTGAACAATATCAGTAACAGTGTCTCCACCATCACACACTGAACAATATCAGTAACAGTGTCTCGCCCATCACACACTGAACAATATCTGTAAAAGTGTCTCTACCATCACACACTGAACAATATCAGTAACAGTGTCTCGCCCATCACACACTGAACAATATCTGTAAAAGTGTCTCCACCATCACACACTGAACAATATCTGTAACAGTATCTCCACCATCACACACTGAACAATATCTGTAAAAGTGTCTCCACCATCACACACTGAACAATATCTGTAACAGTGTCTCCACCATCACACACTGAACAGTATCTGTAGCAGTGAATGCATTACACACTCAGCAAAATCTGTAACAGAGTCTCCACCATCACACAGTGAACAATATCTGTAACAGTGTCTCCACCATCACACACTGAACAATATCTGTAAAAGTGTCTCCACCATCACACACTGAACATTATCTGTAACAGTGTCTCCACCATCACACACTGAACAGTATCTGTAGCAGTGAATGCATTACACACTCAGCAAAATCTGTAAAAGAGTCTCCACCATCACACAGTGAACAATATCTGTAACAGTGTCTCCACCATCACACTCTGAACATTATCTGTAACAGTGTCTCCACCATCACACACTTAACAATATCTGTAACAGTGTCCCCACCATCACACAGTGAACAATATCTGTAACAGTGTCTCGCCCAACACACACTGAACAATATCAGTAACAGTGTCTCGCCCATCACACACTGAACAATATCTGTAACAGTGTCCCCACCATCACACAGTCATCAATATCTGTAACAGTGTCTCCATCACACACTGAGCAATATCTGTACCAGTGTCTCTACCATCAGACACTGAACAATATCTGTAACAGTGTCTGCACCATCACTCACTGAACAATATCAGTAACAGTGTCTGCACCATCACACACTGAACAATATCAGTAACAGTGTCTGCACCATCACTCACTGAACAATATCACTAACAGTGAGTGCATCACACACTGAAGAAAATCTGTAACAGTGTCTCCGCCATCACTCACTGAGCAATATCTGTAGCAGTGAGTGCATTACACCCTGAAGAATATCTGTAACAGTGTCTCCACCATCACACAGTGAACAATATCTGTAACAGTGTCTCGCCCAACACACACTGAACAATATCAGTAACAGTGTCTCGCCCATCACACACTGAACAATATCTGTAACAGTGTCCCCACCATCACACAGTCATCAATATCTGTAACAGTGTCTCCATCACACACTGAGCAATATCTGTACCAGTGTCTCTACCATCAGACACTGAACAATATCTGTAACAGTGTCTGCACCATCACTCACTGAACAATATCAGTAACAGTGTCTGCACCATCACACACTGAACAATATCAGTAACAGTGTCTGCACCATCACTCACTGAACAATATCACTAACAGTGAGTGCATCACACACTGAAGAAAATCTGTAACAGTGTCTCCGCCATCACTCACTGAGCAATATCTGTAGCAGTGAGTGCATTACACCCTGAAGAATATCTGTAACAGTGTCTCCACCATCACACTGTGAACTATATCTGTAACAGTGTCTCCACCACCACACACTGAACAATGTCTGTAACAGTATCTCGCCCATCACACAGTGAACCATATCTGTAACAGTGTCTCCACCATCACACTGTGAACAATATCAGTAACAGTTTCTCCACCATCACACACTGAACAATATCTGCAACAGTGTTCCCCCCATCACACACTGAACAAATATCTGTAACAGCGTCTCCACCATCACACACTGAACAATATCTGTAACAGTGTTCCCCCATCACACAATTAACACATATCTGTAACAGCGTCTCCACCATCACACACTGAACAATATCTGTAACAGTGTCTCCACCAACACACACTGACCAATATCTGTAACAGTATCTCCACCATCATACAGTGAACAATATCTGTAACAGTGTCTCCACCATCACACACTGAACATATCTGTAATAATTTTTTGCAACAATTACACAAAAAAACAATATCTGTAACAGTGTCTCCACCATCACACATGGAACAATATCAGTAACAGTGAGTGCATTACCCAGTGAAGAATATCTGTAACAGTGTCTCAACCATCACTCACTGAACAATATCTGTAACAGTGCCTCGACCATCACACACTGAACATTATCTGTAACTGTGTCTCCACCATCACACTGTGAACAATATTTGTAACAGTGTCTCCACCATCACACACTGAACATTATCTGTAGCAGTGAATGCATTACACACTCAGCAAAATCTGTAACAGAGTCTCCACCATCACACACTGAACAATATCTGTAACAGTGTCTCCACCATCACACACTGAACAATATCTGTAACAGTGTCCCCACCATCACACAGTGAACAATATCTGTAACAGTGTCTACACCATCACACACTGAACAATATCAGTAACAGTGTCTCGCCCATCACACACTTAACACATATCTGTAACAGCGTCTCCACCATCACACACTGAACAATATCTGTAACAGTGTCTCCACCAACACACACTGAACAATATCTGTAATAGTGTCTCCACCAACACACACTGACCAATATCTGTAACAGTATCTCCACCATCATACAGTGAACAATATCTGTAACAGTGTCTCCACCATCACACACTGAACATATCTGTAATAATTTTTCCCAACAATTACACAAAAAACAATATCTGTAACAGTGTCTCCACCATCACACATGGAACAATATCACTAACAGTGAGTGCATTACACACTGAAGAAAATCTGTAACAGTGTCTCCGCCATCACTCACTGAACAATATCTGTAGCAGTGAGTGCATTACACCCTGAAGAATATCTGTAACAGTGTCTCCACCATCACACTGTGAACTATATCTGTAACAGTATCTCCACCATCACACACTGAACAATATCTGTAACAGTGTCTCCACCATCATACAGTGAAGAATATCTGTAACAGTGTCTCCACCATCACACTCTGAACAATATCAGTAACAGTGTCTCCACCATCACACAGTGAAGAATATCTGTAACAGTGTCTCCACCATCACACATGGAACAATATCAGTAACAGTGTGTGCATTACCCAGTGAAGAATATCTGTAACAGTGTCTCCACCATCACTCACTGAACAATATCTGAAACAGTGCCTCGACCATCACACACTGAACATTATCTGTAACTGTGTCTCCACCATCACACTGTGAACAATATTTGCAACAGTGTCTCCACCATCACACACTGAACATTATCTGTAGCAGTGAACGCATTACATACTCAGCAAAATCTGTAACAGAGACTCCACCATCACACACTGAACAATATCTGTAACAGTGTCTCCACCATCCGACAGTGAACAATATCTGTAACAATGTCTCCACCATCACACTCTGAACAATATCAGTAACAGTATCTCCACCATCACACACTGAACAATATCAGTAACAGTGTGTCGCCCATCACACACTGAACAATATCTGTAAAAGTGTCTCCACCATCACACACTGAACATTATCTGTACCAGTGTCTCCACCATCACACACTGAACTTTATCTGTAGCAGTGAATGCATTACATACTCAGCAAAATCTGTAACAGAGTCTCCACCATCACCAACTGAACAATAACTGTAACAGTGTCTCCACCATCACACACTGAACAATGTCTGTAACAGTGTCTCGCCCATCACACAGTGAACCATATCTGTAACAGTGTCTCCACCATCACACTGTGAACAATATCAGTAACAGTTTCTCCACCATCACACACTGAACAATATCTGCAACAGTGTTCCCCCCATCACACACTGAACAAATATCTGTAACAGCGTCTCCACCATCACACACTGAACAATATATGTAACAGTGTTCCCCCCATCACACATTTAACACATATCTGTAACAGCGTCTCCACCATCACACACTGAACAATATCTGTAACAGTGTCTCCACCAACACACACTGACCAATATCTGTAACAGTATCTCCACCATCATACAGTGAACAATATCTGTAACAGTGTCTCCACCATCACACACTTAACATATCTGTAATAATTTTTTGCAACAATTACACAAAAAAACAATATCTGTAACAGTGTCTCCACCATCACACATGGAACAATATCAGTAACAGTGAGTGCATTACCCAGTGAAGAATATCTGTAACAGTGTCTCAACCATCACTCACTGAACAATATCTGTAACAGTGCCTCGACCATCACACACTGAACATTATCTGTAACTGTGTCTCCACCATCACACTGTGAACAATATTTGTAACAGTGTCTCCACCATCACACACTGAACATTATCTGTAGCAGTGAATGCATTACACACTCAGCAAAATCTGTAACAGAGTCTCCACCATCACACACTGAACAATATCTGTAACAGTGTCTCCACCATCACACACTGAACAATATCTGTAACAGTGTCCCCACCATCACACAGTGAACAATATCTGTAACAGTGTCTACACCATCACACACTGAACAATATCAGTAACAGTGTCTCGCCCATCACACACTTAACACATATCTGTAACAGCGTCTCCACCATCACACACTGAACAATATCTGTAACAGTGTCTCCACCAACACACACTGAACAATATCTGTAACAGTGTCTCCACCAACACACACTGACCAATATCTGTAACAGTATCTCCACCATCATACAGTGAACAATATCTGTAACAGTGTCTCCACCATCACACACTGAACATATCTGTAATAATTTTTCCCAACAATTACACAAAAAACAATATCTGTAACAGTGTCTCCACCATCACACATGGAACAATATCACTAACAGTGAGTGCATTACACACTGAAGAAAATCTGTAACAGTGTCTCCGCCATCACTCACTGAACAATATCTGTAGCAGTGAGTGCATTACACCCTGAAGAATATCTGTAACAGTGTCTCCACCATCACACTGTGAACTATATCTGTAACAGTATCTCCACCATCACACACTGAACAATATCTGTAACAGTGTCTCCACCATCATACAGTGAAGAATATCTGTAACAGTGTCTCCACAATCACACTGTGAACAATATCTGTAACAGTGACTCCAACATCACACACTGAACAACATCAGTAACAGTGTCTCCATCATCACACAGTGAACAATATCTGTAACAGTGTCTCCACCATCACACTCTGAACAATATCAGTAACAGTGTCTCCACCATCACACACTGAACAATATCAGTAACAGTGTCTCCACCATCACACACTGAACAATATCAGTAACAGTGTCTCGCCCATCACACACTGAACAATATCTGTAAAAGTGTCTCCACCATCACACACTGAACAATATCTGTAACAGAGTCTCCACGATCACACACTGAACAATATCTGTAACAGTGTCTCCACCATCACACACTTAACAATATCTGTAACAGTGTCCCCACCATCACACAGTGAACAATATCTGTAACAGTGTCTCGCCCATCACACACTGAACAATATCAGTAACAGTGTCTCGCCCATCACACACTGAACAATATCTGTAACAGTGTCCCCACCATCACACAGTCATCAATATCTGTAACAGTGTCTCCATCACACACTGAGCAATATCTGTACCAGTGTCTCTACCATCAGACACTGAACAATGTCTGTAACAGTGTCTCGCCCATGACACAGTGAACAATATCTGTAAAAGTGTCTCCACCATCACACACTGAACAATACCTGTAACAGTGTCTGCACCATCACTCACTGAACAATATCAGTAACAGTGTCTCCACCATCACGCTCTGAACAATATCAGTAACAGTGTCTGCACCATCACACACTGAACAATATCTGTAACAGTGTCTGCACCATCACATACTGAACAATATCAGTAACAGTGTCTGCACCATCACTCACTGAACAATATCACTAACAGTGAGTGCATTACACACTGAAGAAAATCTGTTACAGTGTCTCCGCCATCACTCACTGAACAATATCTGTAGCAGTGAGTGCATTACACCCTGAAGAATATCTGTAACAGTGTCTCCACCATCACACTGTGAACTATATCTGTAACAGTGTCTCCACCACCACACACTGAACAATATCTGTAACAGTATCTCCACCATCATTCAGTGAACAATATCTGTAACAGTGTCTCCACCATCATACAGTGAAGAGTATCTGTAACAGTGTCTCCACAATCACACTGTGAACAATATCTGTAACAGTGACTCCAACATCACACACTGAACAACATCAGTAACAGTGTCTCCATCATCACACAGTGAACAATATCTGTAACAGTGTCTCCACCATCACACTCTGAACAATATCATTAACAGTGTCTCCACCATCACACACTGAACAATATCAGTAACAGTGTCTCGCCCATCACACACTGAACAATATCTGTAAAAGTGTCTCTACCATCACACACTGAACAATATCTGTAACAGTGTCTCCACCATCACACACTGAACAATATCTGTAACAGTGTCCCCACCATCACACAGTGAACAATATCTGTAACAGTGTCTACACCATCACACACTGAACAATATCAGTAACAGTGTCTCGCCCATCACACACTTAACACATATCTGTAACAGCGTCTCCACCATCACACACTGAACAATATCTGTAACAGTGTCTCCACCAACACACACTGAACAATATCTGTAACAGTGTCTCCACCAACACACACTGACCAATATCTGTAACAGTATCTCCACCATCATACAGTGAACAATATCTGTAACAGTGTCTCCACCATCACACACTGAACATATCTGTAATAATTTTTCCCAACAATTACACAAAAAACAATATCTGTAACAGTGTCTCCACCATCACACATGGAACAATATCACTAACAGTGAGTGCATTACACACTGAAGAAAATCTGTAACAGTGTCTCCGCCATCACTCACTGAACAATATCTGTAGCAGTGAGTGCATTACACCCTGAAGAATATCTGTAACAGTGTCTCCACCATCACACTGTGAACTATATCTGTAACAGTATCTCCACCATCACACACTGAACAATATCTGTAACAGTGTCTCCACCATCATACAGTGAAGAATATCTGTAACAGTGTCTCCACAATCACACTGTGAACAATATCTGTAACAGTGACTCCAACATCACACACTGAACAACATCAGTAACAGTGTCTCCATCATCACACAGTGAACAATATCTGTAACAGTGTCTCCACCATCACACTCTGAACAATATCAGTAACAGTGTCTCCACCATCACACACTGAACAATATCAGTAACAGTGTCTCCACCATCACACACTGAACAATATCAGTAACAGTGTCTCGCCCATCACACACTGAACAATATCTGTAAAAGTGTCTCCACCATCACACACTGAACAATATCTGTAACAGAGTCTCCACGATCACACACTGAACAATATCTGTAACAGTGTCTCCACCATCACACACTTAACAATATCTGTAACAGTGTCCCCACCATCACACAGTGAACAATATCTGTAACAGTGTCTCGCCCATCACACACTGAACAATATCAGTAACAGTGTCTCGCCCATCACACACTGAACAATATCTGTAACAGTGTCCCCACCATCACACAGTCATCAATATCTGTAACAGTGTCTCCATCACACACTGAGCAATATCTGTACCAGTGTCTCTACCATCAGACACTGAACAATGTCTGTAACAGTGTCTCGCCCATGACACAGTGAACAATATCTGTAAAAGTGTCTCCACCATCACACACTGAACAATACCTGTAAGAGTGTCTGCACCATCACTCACTGAACAATATCAGTAACAGTGTCTCCACGATCACACACTGACCAATATCAGTAACAGTGTCTGCACCATCACACACTGAACAATATCTGTAACAGTGTCTGCACCATCACATACTGAACAATATCAGTAACAGTGTCTGCACCATCACTCACTGAACAATATCACTAACAGTGAGTGCATTACACACTGAAGAAAATCTGTAACAGTGTTTCCGCCATCACTCACTGAACAATATCTGTAGCAGTGAGTGCATTACACCCTGAAGAATATCTGTAACAGTGTCTCCACCATCACACTGTGAACTATATCTGTAACAGTGTCTCCACCACCACACACTGAACAATATCTGTAACAGTATCTCCACCATCATTCAGTGAACAATATCTGTAACAGTGTCTCCACCATCATACAGTGAAGAGTATCTGTAACAGTGTCTCCACAATCACACTGTGAACAATATCTGTAACAGTGACTCCAACATCACACACTGAACAACATCAGTAACAGTGTCTCCATCATCACACAGTGAACAATATCTGTAACAGTGTCTCCACCATCACACTCTGAACAATATCAGTAACAGTGTCTCCACCATCACACACTGAACAATATCAGTAACAGTGTCTCGCCCATCACACACTGAACAATATCTGTAAAAGTGTCTCTACCATCACACACTGAACAATATCAGTAACAGTGTCTCGCCCATCACACACTGAACAATATCTGTAAAAGTGTCTCCACCATCACACACTGAACAATATCTGTAACAGTATCTCCACCATCACACACTGAACAATATCTGTAAAAGTGTCTCCACCATCACACACTGAACAATATCTGTAACAGTGTCTCCACCATCACACACTGAACAGTATCTGTAGCAGTGAATGCATTACACACTCAGCAAAATCTGTAACAGAGTCTCCACCATCACACAGTGAACAATATCTGTAACAGTGTCTCCACCATCACACACTGAACAATATCTGTAAAAGTGTCTCCACCATCACACACTGAACATTATCTGTAAAAGTGTCTCCACCATCACACACTGAACAGTATCTGTAGCAGTGAATGCATTACACACTCAGCAAAATCTGTAAAAGAGTCTCCACCATCACACAGTGAACAATATCTGTAACAGTGTCTCCACCATCACACTCTGAACATTATCTGTAACAGTGTCTCCACCATCACACACTTAACAATATCTGTAACAGTGTCCCCACCATCACA
Organism: Hemitrygon akajei; assembly: GCF_048418815.1. Taxonomy (NCBI): domain Eukaryota; kingdom Metazoa; phylum Chordata; class Chondrichthyes; order Myliobatiformes; family Dasyatidae; genus Hemitrygon; species Hemitrygon akajei. The sequence continues at coordinate 72,329,533 of NC_133142.1, read as the reverse complement.
CAGTGAACAATATCTGTAACAGTGTCTCGCCCAACACACACTGAACAATATCAGTAACAGTGTCTCGCCCATCACACACTGAACAATATCTGTAACAGTGTCCCCACCATCACACAGTCATCAATATCTGTAACAGTGTCTCCATCACACACTGAACAATATCTGTAACAGTGTCTGCACCATCACTCACTGAACAATATCAGTAACAGTGTCTGCACCATCACACACTGAACAATATCAGTAACAGTGTCTCCGCCATCACTCACTGAGCAATATCTGTAGCAGTGAGTGCATTACACCCTGAAGAATATCTGTAACAGTGTCTCCACCATCACACTGTGAACTATATCTGTAACAGTGTCTCCACCACCACACACTTAAAAATGTCTGTAACAGTATCTCGCCCATCACACAGTGAACCATATCTGTAACAGTGTCTCCACCATCACACTGTGAACAATATCAGTAACAGTTTCTCCACCATCACACACTGAACAATATCTGCAACAGTGTTCCCCCCATCACACACTGAACATTATCTGTAACTGTGTCTCCACCATCACACTGTGAACAATATTTGTAACAGTGTCTCCACCATCACACACTGAACATTATCTGTAGCAGTGAATGCATTACACACTCAGCAAAATCTGTAACAGAGTCTCCACCATCACACACTGAACAATATCTGTAACAGTGTCTCCACCATCACACACTGAACAATATCTGTAACAGTGTCCCCACCATCACACAGTGAACAATATCTGTAACAGTGTCTACACCATCACACACTGAACAATATCAGTAACAGTGTCTCGCCCATCACACACTTAACACATATCTGTAACAGCGTCTCCACCATCACACACTGAACAATATCTGTAACAGTGTCTCCACCAACACACACTGAACAATATCTGTAACAGTGTCTCCACCAACACACACTGACCAATATCTGTAACAGTATCTCCACCATCATACAGTGAACAATATCTGTAACAGTGTCTCCACCATCACACACTGAACATATCTGTAATAATTTTTCCCAACAATTACACAAAAAACAATATCTGTAACAGTGTCTCCACCATCACACATGGAACAATATCACTAACAGTGAGTGCATTACACACTGAAGAAAATCTGTAACAGTGTCTCCGCCATCACTCACTGAACAATATCTGTAGCAGTGAGTGCATTACACCCTGAAGAATATCTGTAACAGTGTCTCCACCATCACACTGTGAACTATATCTGTAACAGTATCTCCACCATCACACACTGAACAATATCTGTAACAGTGTCTCCACCATCATACAGTGAAGAATATCTGTAACAGTGTCTCCACAATCACACTGTGAACAATATCTGTAACAGTGACTCCAACATCACACACTGAACAACATCAGTAACAGTGTCTCCATCATCACACAGTGAACAATATCTGTAACAGTGTCTCCACCATCACACTCTGAACAATATCAGTAACAGTGTCTCCACCATCACACACTGAACAATATCAGTAACAGTGTCTCCACCATCACACACTGAACAATATCAGTAACAGTGTCTCGCCCATCACACACTGAACAATATCTGTAAAAGTGTCTCCACCATCACACACTGAACAATATCTGTAACAGAGTCTCCACGATCACACACTGAACAATATCTGTAACAGTGTCTCCACCATCACACACTTAACAATATCTGTAACAGTGTCCCCACCATCACACAGTGAACAATATCTGTAACAGTGTCTCGCCCATCACACACTGAACAATATCAGTAACAGTGTCTCGCCCATCACACACTGAACAATATCTGTAACAGTGTCCCCACCATCACACAGTCATCAATATCTGTAACAGTGTCTCCATCACACACTGAGCAATATCTGTACCAGTGTCTCTACCATCAGACACTGAACAATGTCTGTAACAGTGTCTCGCCCATGACACAGTGAACAATATCTGTAAAAGTGTCTCCACCATCACACACTGAACAATACCTGTAACAGTGTCTGCACCATCACTCACTGAACAATATCAGTAACAGTGTCTCCACCATCACGCTCTGAACAATATCAGTAACAGTGTCTGCACCATCACACACTGAACAATATCTGTAACAGTGTCTGCACCATCACATACTGAACAATATCAGTAACAGTGTCTGCACCATCACTCACTGAACAATATCACTAACAGTGAGTGCATTACACACTGAAGAAAATCTGTTACAGTGTCTCCGCCATCACTCACTGAACAATATCTGTAGCAGTGAGTGCAATACACCCTGAAGAATATCTGTAACAGTGTCTCCACCATCACACTGTGAACTATATCTGTAACAGTGTCTCCACCACCACACACTGAACAATATCTGTAACAGTATCTCCACCATCATTCAGTGAACAATAACTGTAACAGTGTCTCCACCATCACACACTGAACAATGTCTGTAACAGTGTCTCGCCCATCACACAGTGAACCATATCTGTAACAGTGTCTCCACCATCACACTGTGAACAATATCAGTAACAGTTTCTCCACCATCACACACTGAACAATATCTGCAACAGTGTTCCCCCCATCACACACTGAACAAATATCTGTAACAGCGTCTCCACCATCACACACTGAACAATATCTGTAACAGTGTTCCCCCCATCACACATTTAACACATATCTGTAACAGCGTCTCCACCATCACACACTGAACAATATCTGTAACAGTGTCTCCACCAACACACACTGACCAATATCTGTAACAGTATCTCCACCATCATACAGTGAACAATATCTGTAACAGTGTCACCACCATCACACACTTAACATATCTGTAATAATTTTTTGCAACAATTACACAAAAAAACAATATCTGTAACAGTGTCTCCACCATCACACATGGAACAATATCAGTAACAGTGAGTGCATTACCCAGTGAAGAATATCTGTAACAGTGTCTCCACCATCACACACTGAACAATATCAGTAACAGTGTCTCGCCCATCACACACTGAACAATATCTGTAACAGTGTCCCCACCATCACACAGTCATCAATATCTGTAACAGTGTCTCCATCACACACTGAGCAATATCTGTACCAGTGTCTCTACCATCAGACACTGAACAATATCTGTAACAGTGTCTGCACCATCACTCACTGAACAATATCAGTAACAGTGTCTGCACCATCACACACTGAACAATATCAGTAACAGTGTCTGCACCATCACTCACTGAACAATATCACTAACAGTGAGTGCATCACACACTGAAGAAAATCTGTAACAGTGTCTCCGCCATCACTCACTGAGCAATATCTGTAGCAGTGTGTGCATTACACCCTGAAGAATATCTGTAACGGTGTCTCCACCATCACACTGTGAACTATATCTGTAACAGTGTCTCCACCACCACACACTGAACAATATCTGTAACAGTATCTCCACCATCATTCAGTGAACAATATCTGTAACGGTGTCTCCACCATCACACCGTGAGCAATATCTGTAAAAGTGTATCCAGCATCACACACTGAACAATATCTGTAACAGTGTTTCCACCATCACACACTGAACAATATCTGTAAAAGCATCTCCACCATCACACACTGAACAACATCTGTAACAGTGTTCCCCCATCACACACGGAACAAATATCTGTAACAGTATCTCCACCATCATACAGTGAACAATATCTGTAACAGTGTCTCCACCATCACACACTGAACATATCTGCAATAATTTTTCCCAACAATTACACAAAAAACAATATCTGTTACAGTGTCTCCACCATCACACATGGAACAATATCACTAACAGTGAGTGCATTACACACTGAAGAAAATCTGTAACAGTGTCTCCGCAATCACTCACTGAACAATATCTGTAGCATTGAGTGCATTACACACTGAAGAAAATCTGTAACAGTGTCTCCGACATCACACTGCGAACTATATCTGTAACAGTGTCTCCACCATCACACACTGAACAATATCTGTAACAGTGTCTCCACCATCACACACTGAACAATTCCTGTAACAATGTCTCCAACATCACACACTGAACAATATCTGTAAGTGTCTCCACCATCACACACTGAACAATTCCTGTAACAGTGTCTCCACCATCACACACTTAACAATATCTGTAACAGTGTCCCCACCATCACACAGTGAACAATATCTGTAACAGTGTCTCGCCCAACACACACTGAACAATATCAGTAACAGTGTCTCGCCCATCACACACTGAACAATATCTGTAACAGTGTCCCCACCATCACACAGTCATCAATATCTGTAACAGTGTCTCCATCACACACTGAGCAATATCTGTACCAGTGTCTCTACCATCAGACACTGAACAATATCTGTAACAGTGTCTGCACCATCACTCACTGAACAATATCAGTAACAGTGTCTGCACCATCACACACTGAACAATATCAGTAACAGTGTCTGCACCATCACTCACTGAACAATATCACTAACAGTGAGTGCATCACACACTGAAGAAAATCTGTAACAGTGTCTCCGCCATCACTCACTGAGCAATATCTGTAGCAGTGTGTGCATTACACCCTGAAGAATATCTGTAACAGTGTCTCCACCATCACACTGTGAACTATATCTGTAACAGTGTCTCCACCACCACACACTGAACAATATCTGTAACAGTATCTCCACCATCATTCAGTGAACAATATCTGTAACGGTGTCTCCACCATCACACCGTGAGCAATATCTGTAAAAGTGTATCCAGCATCACACACTGAACAATATCTGTAACAGTGTTTCCACCATCACACACTGAACAATATCTGTAAAAGCATCTCCACCATCACACACTGAACAACATCTGTAACAGTGTTCCCCCATCACACACGGAACAAATATCTGTAACAGCGTCTCCACCATCACACACTGAACAATATCTGTAACAGTGTTCCCCCATCACACACTTAACACATATCTGTAACAGCGTCTCCACCATCACACACTGAACAATATCTGTAACAGTGTCTCCACCAACACACACTGACCAATATCTGTAACAGTATCTCCACCATCATACAGTGAACAATATCTGTAACAGTGTCTCCACCATCACACACTGAACATATCTGCAATAATTTTTCCCAACAATTACACAAAAAACAATATCTGTTACAGTGTCTCCACCATCACACATGGAACAATATCACTAACAGTGAGTGCATTACACACTGAAGAAAATCTGTAACAGTGTCTCCGCAATCACTCACTGAACAATATCTGTAGCATTGAGTGCATTACACACTGAAGAAAATCTGTAACAGTGTCTCCGACATCACACTGCGAACTATATCTGTAACAGTGTCTCCACCATCACACACTGAACAATATCTGTAACAGTGTCTCCACCATCACACACTGAACAATTCCTGTAACAATGTCTCCAACATCACACACTGAACAATATCTGTAAGTGTCTCCACCATCACACACTGAACAATTCCTGTAACAGTGTCTCCACCATCACACACTGAACAATTCCTGTAACAGTGTCTCCAACATCACACACTGAACAATATCTCTAAAAGTGTCTCAACCATCACACACTGAACAATATCTCTAAAAGTGTCTCAACCATCACACACTGAACAATATCTGTAACAGTGACTCCAACATCACACACTGAACAATACCTGTAACAGTGTCTCCACCATCACACACTGAACATTATCTGTAACAGTGTCTCCACCATCACACACTGGACAATATCTGTGACAGTATCTCAACCATCACACACTGAACAATATCTGTAACTGCGTCTCCACCATCACACTGTGAACAATATCTGTAAAAGAGTCTCCACCATCACATACTGAACAATATCTTTAACAGTATCTCCACCATCATACAGTGAACAATATCTGTAACAGTGTCTCCACAATCACACATGGAACAATATCAGTAACAGTGTGTGCATTACCCAGTGAAGAATATCTGTAACAGTGTGTCCACCATCACACAGTGAGCAATATCTGTAAAAGTGTCTCCACCATCACACACTGAACAATATCTGTAACAGCATCTCCACCATCACACAGTGAACAATATCTGTAACAGTGTCTCCACCAGCACACAGTGAACAATATCTGTAACAGTGTCTCCACCATCACACACTGAACAATATCTGTAACAGTTTTTCCACCATCGTACATCGAACAAAATCTGTAACACTGTTCCACCGATCACAATCTGAACAATATCTGTGACAGTGTCTCCACCATCACACACTGAACAATATCTGTAAAAGTGTCTCCACCATCACACACTGAACAATATCTGTAACAGTGTCTCCACAATCACACACTGAACAATACCTGTAACAGTGTCTCCACCATCCCAAACTGAACAATATCTGTAACAGTGTCTCCACCATCACACAGTGAACATTATGTGTAACAGTGTCTCCACTATCACACACTGAACAATATCTGTGACAGTATCTCGACCATCACACACTGAGCAATATCTGTAACTGTGTCTCCACCATCACACTGTGAACAATATCTGTAACAGTATCTCCACCATCATACAGTGAACAATATCTGTAACAGTGTCTCCACCATCATACACTGAACAATATCTGTAAAAGTGTCTCCACCATGACACACTGAACAATTCCTGTAACAGTGTCTCCAACATCACACACTGAACAATATCTGTAACAGTGTCTCCACCATCACACAGTGAACATTATCTGTAACAGTGTCTCCACCATCACACACTGAACAATATCTGTGACAGTATCTCGACCATCACACACTGAACAATATCTGTAACTGTGTCTCCACCATCACACTGTGAACAATATCTGTAACAGTATCTCCACCATCATACAGTGAACAATATCTGTAACAGTGTCTCCACCATCATACAGTGAACAATATCTGTAAAAGTGTCTCCACCATCACACTTTGAACATATCTGTAAAATTTTTCCCAACAATTACACAAAAAACAGTATCTGTAACAGTGTCTCCACCATCACAAATGGAACAATATCAGTAACAGTGAGTGCATTACCCAGTGAAGAATATCTGTAACAGTGTCTCCACCATCACTCACTGAACAATATCTGTAACAGTGCCTCGACCATCACACACTGAACATTATCTGTAACTGAGTCTCCACCATCACACTGTGAACAATATCTGTAACAGTGTCTCCACCTTCATACTGTGAACAATATCTGTAAAAGTGTCTCCACCATCACACACTGAACAATATCTTTAACAGTATCTCCACCATCATACAGTGAACAATATCTGTAACAGTGTCTCCAACATCACACTCTCAACAATATCGGTAACAGTGTCTCCACCATCACACACTGAACAATATCTGTAACAGTGTCTCCACAATCACACACTGAACAAATATCTGTTACGGTGTCTCCGCCATCACACAGTGAAGAATATCTGTAACAGTGTCTCCACCATCACACATTGAACAATATCTGTAACAGTGTCACCACAATCACACTGTGAACAATATCTGTAACAGTGACTCCACCATCACACACTGAACAATATCTGTAACAGTGTCTCCACCATCACACACTGAACAATATCTGTAAAAGTGTCTCCACCATGACACACTGAACAATTCCTGTAACAGTGTCTCCAACATCACACACTGAACAATATCTGTAACAGTGTCTCCACCATCACACAGTGAACATTATCTGTAACAGTGTCTCCACCATCACACACTGAACAATATCTGTGACAGTATCTCGACCATCACACACTGAACAATATCTGTAACTGTGTCTCCACCATCACACTGTGAACAATATCTGTAAAAGTGTCTCCACCATCACACACTGAACAATATCTGTAACAGTGTCTCCACCATCACACACTGAACAGTATCTGTAGCAGTGAATGCATTACACACTCAGCAAAATCTGTAACAGAGTCTCCACCATCACACAGTGAACAATATCTGTAACAGTGTCTCCACCATCACACTGTGAACAATATCTGTTACACTGTCTCCACCATCACACTCTGAACAATATCAGTAACAGTGTCTCCACCATCACACACTGAACAATATCTGTAACAGTGTCTCCACCATCACACACTGAACAATATCTGTAAAAGTGTCTCACCCATCACACACTGAACAAATATCTGTCACGGTGTCTCCACCATCTCACACTGAACAATATCTGAAACAGTGTCTCGCCCATCACACACTGAACAATATCTGTAACAGTGTCTCGCCCATCACACACTGAACAATATCTGTAACAGTGTCTCCACCATCACACTCTGAACATATCTGATAGATAGATAGATAGATAGATAGATAGATAGATAGATAGATAGATAGATACTTTATTCATCCCCATGGGGATATTCAACTTTTTTTCCAATGTCCCATACACTTGTTGTAGCAAAACTAATTACATACAATACTTAACTCAGTAAAAAAATATGATATGCATCTAAATCACCATCTCAAAAAGCATTAATAATAGCTTTTAAGAAGTTCTTAAGTCCTGGCGGTAGAATTGTAAAGCCTAATGGCATTGGGGAGTATTGACCTCTTCATCCTGTCTGAGGAGCATTGCATCGATAGTAACCTGTCACTGTAACAGTGTCTCCACCATCACACAGTGAACAATATCTGTAACAGTGCCTCGACCATCACACACTGAACATTATCTGTAACAGTGTCTCCACCATCACACACTGAACATTATCTGTAACAGTGCCTCGACCATCACACACTGAACATTATCTGTAACTGTGTCTCCACCATCACACAGTGAACAATACCTGTAACAGTGCCTCGACCATCACACACTGAACATTATCTGTAACTGTGTCTCCATCATCACACAGTGAACAATATCTGTAACTGTGTCTCCACCATCACACTGTGAACAATATTTGTAACAGTGTCTCCACCATCACACACTAAACATTTTCTGTAGCAGTGAATGCATTACATACTCAGCAAAATCTGTAACAGTTTCTCGCCCATCACACACTGAACAATATCTGTAACAGTGTCTCCACAATCACACACTGAACAAATATCTGTTACGGTGTCTCCGCCATCACACAGTGAAGAATATCTGTAACAGTGTCTCCACCATCACACACTGAACAATATCTGTAACAGTGTCACCACAATCACACTGTGAACAATATCTGTAACAGTGACTCCACCATCACACACTGAACAATATCTGTAACACTGTCTCCACCATGACACACTGAACAATTCCTGTAACAGTGTCTCCAACATCACACACTGAACAATATCTGTAACAGTGTCTCCACCATCACACAGTGAACATTATCTGTAACAGTGTCTCCACCATCACACACTGAACAATATCTGTGACAGTATCTCGACCATCACACACTGAACAATATCTGTAACTGTGTCTCCACCATCACACAGTGACCATTATCTGTAACAGTGTTTCCACCATCACACACTGAACAATATCTTTAACAGTATCTCCACCATCATACAGTGAACAATATCTGTAACTAATACCACCATCACACTGTGAACAATATTTGTAACAGTGTCTCCACCATCACACACTGAACATTATCTGTAAAAGTGTCTAAACCATCACACACTGAACAATATCTGTAAAAGTGTCTCCACCATCACACACTGAACAATATCTGTAACAGTGTCTCCACAATCACACACTGAACAAATATCTGTTACGGTGTCTCCGCCATCACACAGTGAAGAATATCTGTAAAAGTGTCTCCACCATCACACACTGAACAATATCTGTAACAGTGTCACCACAATCACACTGTGAACAATATCTGTAACAGTGACTCCACCATCACACACTGAACAATATCTGTAACACTGTCTCCACCATGACACACTGAACAATTCCTGTAACAGTGTCTCCAACATCACACACTGAACAATATCTGTAACAGTGTCTCCACCATCACACAGTGAACATTATCTGTAACAGTGTCTCCACCATCACACACTGAACAATATCTGTGACAGTATCTCGACCATCACACACTGAACAATATCTGTAACTGTGTCTCCACCATCACACAGTGACCATTATCTGTAACAGTGTTTCCACCATCACACACTGAACAATATCTTTAACAGTATCTCCACCATCATACAGTGAACAATATCTGTAACTAATACCACCATCACACTGTGAACAATATTTGTAACAGTGTCTCCACCATCACACACTGAACATTATCTGTAAAAGTGTCTAAACCATCACACACTGAACAATATCTGTAAAAGTGTCTCCACCATCATACACTGAACATTATCTGTAAAAGTGTCTAAACCATCACACACTGAACAATATCTGTAAAAGTGTCTCCACCATCACACACTGAACAATATCTGTAACAGTGTCTCCACAATCACACACTGAACAAATATCTGTTACGGTGTCTCCGCCATCACACAGTGAAGAATATCTGTAACAGTGTCTCCACCATCACACACTGAACAATATCTGTAACAGTGTCACCACAATCACACTGTGAACAATATCTGTAACAGTGACTCCACCATCACACACTGAACAATATCTGTAACACTGTCTCCACCATGACACACTGAACAATTCCTGTAACAGTGTCTCCAACATCACACACTGAACAATATCTGTAACAGTGTCTCCACCATCACACAGTGAACATTATCTGTAACAGTGTCCCCACCATCACACACTGAACAATATCTGTGACAGTATCTCGACCATCACACACTGAACAATATCTGTAACTGTGTCTCCACCATGACACAGTGACCATTATCTGTAACAGTGTTTCCACCATCACACACTGAACAATATCTTTAACAGTATCTCCACCATCATACAGTGAACAATATCTGTAACTAATACCACCATCACACTGTGAACAATATTTGTAACAGTGTCTCCACCATCACACACTGAACATTATCTGTAGCAGTGAATGCATTACATACTCAGCAAAATCTGTAACAGAGTCTCCACCATCACACACTGAACAATATCTGTAACAGTGTCTCCACCATCACACTCTGAACAATATCAGTAACAGTGTCTCCACCATCACACACTAAACATTTTCTGTAGCAGTGAATGCATTAGATACTCAGCAAAATCTGTAACAGAGACTCCACCATCACACACTGAAAAATATCTGTAACAGTGTCTCCACCATTACACAGTGAGCAATATCTGTAACAGTGTCTCCACCATCACACTCTCAACAATATCAGTAACAGTGTCTCCACCATCACACACTGAACAATATCTGTAACAGTGTCTCCACAATCACACACTGAACAAATATCTGTTACGGTGTCTCCGCCATCACACAGTGAAGAATATCTGTAACAGTGTCTCCAACATCACACTCTCAACAATATCGGTAACAGTGTCTCCACCATCACACACTGAACAATATCTGTAACAGTGTCTCCACAATCACACACTGAAGAAATATCTGTTACGGTGTCTCCGCCATCACACAGTGAAGAATATCTGTAACAGTGTCTCCACCATCACACATTGAACAATATCTGTAACAGTGTCACCACAATCACACTGTGAACAATATCTGTAACAGTGACTCCACCATCACACACTGAACAATATCTGTAACAGTGTCTCCACCATCACACACTGAACAATATCTGTAAAAGTGTCTCCACCATGACACACTGAACAATTCCTGTAACAGTGTCTCCAACATCACACACTGAACAATATCTGTAACAGTGTCTCCACCATCACACAGTGAACATTATCTGTAACAGTGTCTCCACCATCACACACTGAACAATATCTGTGACAGTATCTCGACCATCACACACTGAACAATATCTGTAACTGTGTCTCCACCATCACACTGTGAACAATATCTGTAAAAGTGTCTCCACCATCACACACTGAACAATATCTGTAACAGTGTCTCCACCATCACACACTGAACAGTATCTGTAGCAGTGAATGCATTACACACTCAGCAAAATCTGTAACAGAGTCTCCACCATCACACAGTGAACAATATCTGTAACAGTGTCTCCACCATCACACTGTGAACAATATCTGTTACACTGTCTCCACCATCACACTCTGAACAATATCAGTAACAGTGTCTCCACCATCACACACTGAACAATATCTGTAACAGTGTCTCCACCATCACACACTGAACAATATCTGTAAAAGTGTCTCACCCATCACACACTGAACAAATATCTGTCACGGTGTCTCCACCATCTCACACTGAACAATATCTGAAACAGTGTCTCGCCCATCACACACTGAACAATATCTGTAACAGTGTCTCGCCCATCACACACTGAACAATATCTGTAACAGTGTCTCCACCATCACACTCTGAACATATCTGATAGATAGATAGATAGATAGATAGATAGATAGATAGATACTTTATTCATCCCCATGGGGATATTCAACTTTTTTTCCAATGTCCCATACACTTGTTGTAGCAAAACTAATTACATACAATACTTAACTCAGTAAAAAAATATGATATGCATCTAAATCACCATCTCAAAAAGCATTAATAATAGCTTTTAAGAAGTTCTTAAGTCCTGGCGGTAGAATTGTAAAGCCTAATGGCATTGGGGAGTATTGACCTCTTCATCCTGTCTGAGGAGCATTGCATCGATAGTAACCTGTCACTGTAACAGTGTCTCCACCATCACACAGTGAACAATATCTGTAACAGTGCCTCGACCATCACACACTGAACATTATCTGTAACAGTGTCTCCACCATCACACACTGAACATTATCTGTAACAGTGCCTCGACCATCACACCCTGAACATTATCTGTAACTGTGTCTCCACCATCACACAGTGAACAATACCTGTAACAGTGCCTCGACCATCACACACTGAACATTATCTGTAACTGTGTCTCCATCATCACACAGTGAACAATATCTGTAACTGTGTCTCCACCATCACACTGTGAACAATATTTGTAACAGTGTCTCCACCATCACACACTAAACATTTTCTGTAGCAGTGAATGCATTACATACTCAGCAAAATCTGTAACAGTTTCTCGCCCATCACACACTGAACAATATCTGTAACAGTGTCTCCACAATCACACACTGAACAAATATCTGTTACGGTGTCTCCGCCATCACACAGTGAAGAATATCTGTAACAGTGTCTCCACCATCACACACTGAACAATATCTGTAACAGTGTCACCACAATCACACTGTGAACAATATCTGTAACAGTGACTCCACCATCACACACTGAACAATATCTGTAACACTGTCTCCACCATGACACACTGAACAATTCCTGTAACAGTGTCTCCAACATCACACACTGAACAATATCTGTAACAGTGTCTCCACCATCACACAGTGAACATTATCTGTAACAGTGTCTCCACCATCACACACTGAACAATATCTGTGACAGTATCTCGACCATCACACACTGAACAATATCTGTAACTGTGTCTCCACCATCACACAGTGACCATTATCTGTAACAGTGTTTCCACCATCACACACTGAACAATATCTTCAACAGTATCTCCACCATCATACAGTGAACAATATCTGTAACTAATACCACCATCACACTGTGAACAATATTTGTAACAGTGTCTCCACCATCACACACTGAACATTATCTGTAAAAGTGTCTAAACCATCACACACTGAACAATATCTGTAAAAGTGTCTCCACCATCACACACTGAACAATATCTGTAACAGTGTCTCCACAATCACACACTGAACAAATATCTGTTACAGTGTCTCCGCCATCACACAGTGAAGAATATCTGTAAAAGTGTCTCCACCATCACACACTGAACAATATCTGTAACAGTGTCACCACAATCACACTGTGAACAATATCTGTAACAGTGACTCCACCATCACACACTGAACAATATCTGTAACACTGTCTCCACCATGACACACTGAACAATTCCTGTAACAGTGTCTCCAACATCACACACTGAACAATATCTGTAACAGTGTCTCCACCATCACACAGTGAACATTATCTGTAACAGTGTCTCCACCATCACACACTGAACAATATCTGTGACAGTATCTCGACCATCACACACTGAACAATATCTGTAACTGTGTCTCCACCATCACACAGTGACCATTATCTGTAACAGTGTTTCCACCATCACACACTGAACAATATCTTTAACAGTATCTCCACCATCATACAGTGAACAATATCTGTAACTAATACCACCATCACACTGTGAACAATATTTGTAACAGTGTCTCCACCATCACACACTGAACATTATCTGTAAAAGTGTCTAAACCATCACACACTGAACAATATCTGTAAAAGTGTCTCCACCATCATACACTGAACATTATCTGTAAAAGTGTCTAAACCATCACACACTGAACAATATCTGTAAAAGTGTCTCCACCATCACACACTGAACAATATCTGTAACAGTGTCTCCACAATCACACACTGAACAAATATCTGTTACGGTGTCTCCGCCATCACACAGTGAAGAATATCTGTAACAGTGTCTCCACCATCACACACTGAACAATATCTGTAACAGTGTCACCACAATCACACTGTGAACAATATCTGTAACAGTGACTCCACCATCACACACTGAACAATATCTGTAACACTGTCTCCACCATGACACACTGAACAATTCCTGTAACAGTGTCTCCAACATCACACACTGAACAATATCTGTAACAGTGTCTCCACCATCACACAGTGAACATTATCTGTAACAGTGTCCCCACCATCACACACTGAACAATATCTGTGACAGTATCTCGACCATCACACACTGAACAATATCTGTAACTGTGTCTCCACCATGACACAGTGACCATTATCTGTAACAGTGTTTCCACCATCACACACTGAACAATATCTTTAACAGTATCTCCACCATCATACAGTGAACAATATCTGTAACTAATACCACCATCACACTGTGAACAATATTTGTAACAGTGTCTCCACCATCACACACTGAACATTATCTGTAGCAGTGAATGCATTACATACTCAGCAAAATCTGTAACAGAGTCTCCACCATCACACACTGAACAATATCTGTAACAGTGTCTCCACCATCACACTCTGAACAATATCAGTAACAGTGTCTCCACCATCACACACTAAACATTTTCTGTAGCAGTGAATGCATTAGATACTCAGCAAAATCTGTAACAGAGACTCCACCATCACACACTGAAAAATATCTGTAACAGTGTCTCCACCATTACACAGTGAGCAATATCTGTAACAGTGTCTCCACCATCACACTCTCAACAATATCAGTAACAGTGTCTCCACCATCACACACTGAACAATATCTGTAACAGTGTCTCCACAATCACACACTGAACAAATATCTGTTACGGTGTCTCCGCCATCACACAGTGAAGAATATCTGTAACAGTGTCTCCACCATCACACACTGAACAATATCTGTAACAGTGTCACCACAATCACACTGTGAACAATATCTGTAACAGTGACTCCACCATCACACACTGAACAATATCTGTAACAGTGTCTCCACCATCACACACTGAACAATATCTGTAAAAGTGTGTCCACCATGACACACTGAACAATTCCTGTAACAGTGTCTCCAACATCACACACTGAACAATATCTGTAACAGTGTCTCCACCATCACATAGTGAACATTATCTGTAACAGTGTCTCCACCATCACACACTGAACAATATCTGTGACAGTATCTCGACCATCACACACTGAACAATATCTGTAACTGTGTCTCCACCATCACACTGTGAACAATATCTGTAAAAGTGTCTCCACCATCACACACTGAACAATATCTTTAACAGTATCTCCAACATCATACAGTGAACAATATCTGTAACAGTGTCTCCACCATCACACAGTGAACAATATCTTTAACAGTATCTCCACCATCATACAGTGAACAATATCTGTAACTGTCTCCACCATCACACTGTGAACAATATTTGTAACAGTGTCTCCACCATCACACACTGAACATTATCTGTAGCAGTGAATGCATTACATACTCAGCAAAATCTGTAACAGAGTCTCCACCATCACACACTGAACAATATCTGTAACAGTGTCTCCACCATCACACTCTGAACAATATCAGTAACAGTATCTCCACCATCACACACTGAACAATATCTGTAACAGTGTATCCACCATCACACACTGAACAATATCTTTAATAGTATCTCCACCATCATACAGTGAACAATATCTGTAACAGAGTCTCCACCATCACACACTGAACAATATCTGTAACAGTGTCTCCACCATCACACTCTGAACAATATCAGTAACAGTGTCTCCACCATCACACACTGAGCAATATCTGTAACAGTGTATCCACCATCACACACTGAACAAATATCTGTAACGGTGTCTCCACCACCACACACTTAACAATATCTGTAACAGTGTCTCCACCATCACGCACTGAACAATATCTGTAACAGTTTTTCCACCATCGTACATCGAACAAAATCTGTAACACTGTTCCACCTAACACAATCTGAACAATATCTGTAACAGTGTCTCCACCATCACACGCTGAACAATATCTGTAAAAGTGTCTCCACCATCACACACTGAACAATATCTGTAACAGTGTCTCCACCATCACACAGTGAACAATATCTGTAACACTGTCTCCACCATCACACTCTGAACGATATCAGTAACAGTGTCTCCACCATCACACACTGAACAATATCTTTAACAGTATCTCCACCATCATACAGTGAACAATATCTGTAACTAATACCACCATCACACTGTGAACAATATCTGTAACAGTGTCTCCACCATCACACACTGAACATTATCTGTAGCAGTGAATGCATTACATACTCAGCAAAATCTGTAACAGAGTCTCCACCATCACACACTGAACAATATCTGTAGCAGTGAGTGCATTACACCCTGAAGAATATCTGTAACAGTGTCTCCACCATCACACATGGAACAATATCAGTAACAGTGAGTGCATTACACACTGAAGAATATCTGTAACAGTGTCTCCGCCAACACACACTGAACAATATCTGTAGCAGTGAGTGCATTACACCCTGAAGAATATCTGTAACAGTGTCTCCACCATCACACTGCGAACTATATCTGTAACAGTGTCTCCACCATCACACACTGAACAATATCTGTAACAGTGTCTCCACCATCACACACTGAACAATATCTGTAGCATTATCTCCACCATCATTCAGTGAACAATATCTGTAACAGTGTGTCCACCATCACACAGTGAGCAATATCTGTAAAAGTGTCTCCACCATCACACACTGAACAATATCTGTAACAGCATCTCCACCATCACACAGTGAACAATATCTGTAACAGTGTCTCCACCAGCACACAGTGAACAATATCTGTAACAGTGTCTCCACCATCACACACTGAACAATATCTGTAACAGTTTTTCCACCATCGTACATCGAACAAAATCTGTAACACTGTTCCACCGATCACAATCTGAACAATATCTGTAACAGTGTCTCCACCATCACACACTGAACAATATCTGTAAAAGTGTCTCCACCATCACACACTGAACAATATCTGTAAAAGTGTTCCCCATCACACACTGAACAATATCTGTAAAAGTGTCTCCACCATCAAACACTGAACAATATCTGTAACAGTGTCTCCGCCCACACACTCTTAACAATATCTGTAACACTGTCTCCACCATCATACAGTGAAGAATATCTGTAACAGTGTCTCCACCATCACACACTGAACAATATCTGTAACAGTGTCTCCACAATCACACACTGAACAATACCTGCAACAGTGTCTCCACCATCCCAAACTGAACAATATCTGTAACAGTGTCTCCACCATCACACAGTGAACATTATGTGTAACAGTGTCTCCACTATCACACACTGAACAATATCTGTGACAGTATCTCGACCATCACACACTGAACAATATCTGTAACTGTGTCTCCACCATCACACTGTGAACAATATCTGTAACAGTATCTCCACCATCATACAGTGAACAATATCTGTAACAGTGTCTCCACCATCATACACTGAACAATATCTGTAAAATTGTCTCCACCATGACACACTGAACAATTCCTGTAACAGTGTCTCCAACATCACACACTGAACAATATCTGTAACAGTGTCTCCACCATCACACAGTGAACATTATCTGTAACAGTGTCTCCACCATCACACACTGAACAATATCTGTGACAGTATCTCGACCATCACACACTGAACAATATCTGTAACTGTGTCTCCACCATCACACTGTGAACAATATCTGTAACAGTATCTCCACCATCATACAGTGAACAATATCTGTAACAGTGTCTCCACCATCATACAGTGAACAATATCTGTAAAAGTGTCTCCACCATCACACTTTGAACATATCTGTAAAATTTTTCCCAACAATTACACAAAAAACAGTATCTGTAACAGTGTCTCCACCATCACAAATGGAACAATATCAGTAACAGTGAGTGCATTACCCAGTGAAGAATATCTGTAACAGTGTCTCCACCATCACTCACTGAACAATATCTGTAACAGTGCCTCGACCATCACACACTGAACATTATCTGTAACTGAGTCTCCACCATCACACTGTGAACAATATCTGTAACAGTGTCTCCACCTTCATACTGTGAACAATATCTGTAAAAGTGTCTCCACCATCACACACTGAACAATATCTTTAACAGTATCTCCACCATCATACAGTGAACAATATCTGTAACAGTGTCTCCAACATCACACTCTCAACAATATCGGTAACAGTGTCTCCACCATCACACACTGAACAATATCTGTAACAGTGTCTCCACAATCACACACTGAACAAATATCTGTTACGGTGTCTCCGCCATCACACAGTGAAGAATATCTGTAACAGTGTCTCCACCATCACACATTGAACAATATCTGTAACAGTGTCACCACAATCACACTGTGAACAATATCTGTAACAGTGACTCCACCATCACACACTGAACAATATCTGTAACAGTGTCTCCACCATCACACACTGAACAATATCTGTAAAAGTGTCTCCACCATGACACACTGAACAATTCCTGTAACAGTGTCTCCAACATCACACACTGAACAATATCTGTAACAGTGTCTCCACCATCACACAGTGAACATTATCTGTAACAGTGTCTCCACCATCACACACTGAACAATATCTGTGACAGTATCTCGACCATCACACACTGAACAATATCTGTAACTGTGTCTCCACCATCACACTGTGAACAATATCTGTAAAAGTGTCTCCACCATCACACACTGAACAATATCTGTAACAGTGTCTCCACCATCACACACTGAACAGTATCTGTAGCAGTGAATGCATTACACACTCAGCAAAATCTGTAACAGAGTCTCCACCATCACACAGTGAACAATATCTGTAACAGTGTCTCCACCATCACACTGTGAACAATATCTGTTACACTGTCTCCACCATCACACTCTGAACAATATCAGTAACAGTGTCTCCACCATCACACACTGAACAATATCTGTAACAGTGTCTCCACCATCACACACTGAACAATATCTGTAAAAGTGTCTCACCCATCACACACTGAACAAATATCTGTCACGGTGTCTCCACCATCTCACACTGAACAATATCTGAAACAGTGTCTCGCCCATCACACACTGAACAATATCTGTAACAGTGTCTCGCCCATCACACACTGAACAATATCTGTAACAGTGTCTCCACCATCACACTCTGAACATATCTGATAGATAGATAGATAGATAGATAGATAGATAGATAGATAGATAGATAGATAGATACTTTATTCATCCCCATGGGGATATTCAACTTTTTTTCCAATGTCCCATACACTTGTTGTAGCAAAACTAATTACATACAATACTTAACTCAGTAAAAAAATATGATATGCATCTAAATCACCATCTCAAAAAGCATTAATAATAGCTTTTAAGAAGTTCTTAAGTCCTGGCGGTAGAATTGTAAAGCCTAATGGCATTGGGGAGTATTGACCTCTTCATCCTGTCTGAGGAGCATTGCATCGATAGTAACCTGTCACTGTAACAGTGTCTCCACCATCACACAGTGAACAATATCTGTAACAGTGCCTCGACCATCACACACTGAACATTATCTGTAACAGTGTCTCCACCATCACACACTGAACATTATCTGTAACAGTGCCTCGACCATCACACACTGAACATTATCTGTAACTGTGTCTCCACCATCACACAGTGAACAATACCTGTAACAGTGCCTCGACCATCACACACTGAACATTATCTGTAACTGTGTCTCCATCATCACACAGTGAACAATATCTGTAACTGTGTCTCCACCATCACACTGTGAACAATATTTGTAACAGTGTCTCCACCATCACACACTAAACATTTTCTGTAGCAGTGAATGCATTACATACTCAGCAAAATCTGTAACAGTGTCTCCACCATCACACACTGAACAATATCTGTAACAGTGTCACCACAATCACACTGTGAACAATATCTGTAACAGTGACTCCACCATCACACACTGAACAATATCTGTAACACTGTCTCCACCATGACACACTGAACAATTCCTGTAACAGTGTCTCCAACATCACACACTGAACAATATCTGTAACAGTGTCTCCACCATCACACAGTGAACATTATCTGTAACAGTGTCTCCACCATCACACACTGAACAATATCTGTGACAGTATCTCGACCATCACACACTGAACAATATCTGTAACTGTGTCTCCACCATCACACAGTGACCATTATCTGTAACAGTGTTTCCACCATCACACACTGAACAATATCTTTAACAGTATCTCCACCATCATACAGTGAACAATATCTGTAACTAATACCACCATCACACTGTGAACAATATTTGTAACAGTGTCTCCACCATCACACACTGAACATTATCTGTAAAAGTGTCTAAACCATCACACACTGAACAATATCTGTAAAAGTGTCTCCACCATCACACACTGAACAATATCTGTAACAGTGTCTCCACAATCACACACTGAACAAATATCTGTTACGGTGTCTCCGCCATCACACAGTGAAGAATATCTGTAACAGTGTCTCCACCATCACACACTGAACAATATCTGTAACAGTGTCACCACAATCACACTGTGAACAATATCTGTAACAGTGACTCCACCATCACACACTGAACAATATCTGTAACACTGTCTCCACCATGACACACTGAACAATTCCTGTAACAGTGTCTCCAACATCACACACTGAACAATATCTGTAACAGTGTCTCCACCATCACACAGTGAACATTATCTGTAACAGTGTCTCCACCATCACACACTGAACAATATCTGTGACAGTATCTCGACCATCACACACTGAACAATATCTGTAACTGTGTCTCCACCATCACACAGTGACCATTATCTGTAACAGTGTTTCCACCATCACACACTGAACAATGTCTTTAACAGTATCTCCACCATCATACAGTGAACAATATCTGTAACTAATACCACCATCACACTGTGAACAATATTTGTAACAGTGTCTCCAACATCACACACTGAACAATATCTGTAACAGTGTCTCCACCATCACACACTGAACATTATCTGTAACAGTGTCTCCACCATCACACAGTGACCATTATCTGTAACAGTGTTTCCACCATCACACACTGAACAATGTCTTTAACAGTATCTCCACCATCATACAGTGAACAATATCTGTAACTAATACCACCATCACACTGTGAACAATATTTGTAACAGTGTCTCCAACATCACACACTGAACAATATCTGTAACAGTGTCTCCACCATCACACACTGAACATTATCTGTAACAGTGTCTCCACCATCACACACTGAACAATATCTGTGACAGTATCTCCACCATCACACACTGAACATTATCTGTAGCAGTGAATGCATTACATACTCAGCAAAATCTGTAACAGAGTCTCCACCATCACACACTGAACAATATCTGTAACAGAGTCTCCACCATCACACACTGAACAATATCTGTAACAGTGTCTCCACCATCACACTCTGAACAATATCAGTAACAGTGTCTCCACCATCACACACTAAACATTTTCTGTAGCAGTGAATGCATTAGATACTCAGCAAAATCTGTAACAGAGACTCCACCATCACACACTGAAAAATATCTGTAACAGTGTCTCCACCATTACACAGTGAGCAATATCTGTAACAGTGTCTCCACCATCACACTCTCAACAATATCAGTAACAGTGTCTCCACCATCACACACTGAACAATATCTGTAACAGTGTCTCCACAATCACACACTGAACAAATATCTGTTACGGTGTCTCCGCCATCACACAGTGAAGAATATCTGTAACAGTGTCTCCACCATCACACACTGAACAATATCTGTAACAGTGTCACCACAATCACACTGTGAACAATATCTGTAACAGTGACTCCACCATCACACACTGAACAATATCTGTAACAGTGTCTCCACCATCACACACTGAACAATATCTGTAAAAGTGTGTCCACCATGACACACTGAACAATTCCTGTAACAGTGTCTCCAACATCACACACTGAACAATATCTGTAACAGTGTCTCCAACATCACATAGTGAACATTATCTGTAACAGTGTCTCCACCATCACACACTGAACAATATCTGTGACAGTATCTCGACCATCACACACTGAACAATATCTGTAACTGTGTCTCCACCATCACACTGTGAACAATATCTGTAAAAGTGTCTCCACCATCACACACTGAACAATATCTTTAACAGTATCTCCAACATCATACAGTGAACAATATCTGTAACAGTGTCTCCACCATCACACAGTGAACAATATCTTTAACAGTATCTCCACCATCATACAGTGAACAATATCTGTAACTGTCTCCACCATCACACTGTGAACAATATTTGTAACAGTGTCTCCACCATCACACACTGAACATTATCAGTAACAGTGTCTCCACCATCACACACTGAACAATATCTGTAACAATGTCTCCACCATCACACTCTGAACAATATCAGTAACAGTGTCTCCACCATCACACACTGAACAATATCTGTAACAGTGTATCCACCATCACACACTGAACAATATCTTTAACAGTATCTCCACCATCATACAGAGAACAATATCTGTAACTGTCTCCACCATCACACTGTGAACAATATTTGTAACAGTGTCTCCACCATCACACACTGAACATTATCTGTAGCAGTGAATGCATTACATACTCAGCAAAATCTGTAACAGAGTCTCCACCATCACACACTGAACAATATCTGTAACAGAGTCTCCACCATCACACACTGAACAATATCTGTAACAGTGTCTCCACCATCACACTCTGAACAATATCAGTAACAGTGTCTCCACCATCACACACTAAACATTTTCTGTAGCAGTGAATGCATTAGATACTCAGCAAAATCTGTAACAGAGACTCCACCATCACACACTGAAAAATATCTGTAACAGTGTCTCCACCATTACACAGTGAGCAATATCTGTAACAGTGTCTCCACCATCACACTCTCAACAATATCAGTAACAGTGTCTCCACCATCACACACTGAACAATATCTGTAACAGTGTCTCCACAATCACACACTGAACAAATATCTGTTACGGTGTCTCCGCCATCACACAGTGAAGAATATCTGTAACAGTGTCTCCACCATCACACACTGAACAATATCTGTAACAGTGTCACCACAATCACACTGTGAACAATATCTGTAACAGTGACTCCACCATCACACACTGAACAATATCTGTAACAGTGTCTCCACCATCACACACTGAACAATATCAGTAACAGTGTCTCCACCATCACACACTGAACAATATCTGTAACAGTGTCTCCAACATCACACACTGAACAATATCTGTAACAGTGTCTCCAACATCACATAGTGAACATTATCTGTAACAGTGTCTCCACCATCACACACTGAACAATATCTGTGACAGTATCTCGACCATCACACACTGAACAATATCTGTAACTGTGTCTCCACCATCACACTGTGAACAATATCTGTAAAAGTGTCTCCACCATCACACACTGAACAATATCTTTAACAGTATCTCCAACATCATACAGTGAACAATATCTGTAACAGTGTCTCCACCATCACACAGTGAACAATATCTTTAACAGTATCTCCACCATCATACAGTGAACAATATCTGTAACTGTCTCCACCATCACACTGTGAACAATATTTGTAACAGTGTCTCCACCATCACACACTGAACATTATCTGTAGCAGTGAATGCATTACATACTCAGCAAAATCTGTAACAGAGTCTCCACCATCACACACTGAACAATATCTGTAACAGTGTCTCCACCATCACACTCTGAACAATATCAGTAACAGTGTCTCCACCATCACACACTAAACATTTTCTGTAGCAGTGAATGCATTACATACTCAGCAAAATCTGTAACAGTGTCTCCACCATCACACACTGAACAATATCTGTAACAGTGTCACCACAATCACACTGTGAACAATATCTGTAACAGTGACTCCACCATCACACACTGAACAATATCTGTAACACTGTCTCCACCATGACACACTGAACAATTCCTGTAACAGTGTCTCCAACATCACACACTGAACAATATCTGTAACAGTGTCTCCACCATCACACAGTGAACATTATCTGTAACAGTGTCTCCACCATCACACACTGAACAATATCTGTGACAGTATCTCGACCATCACACACTGAACAATATCTGTAACTGTGTCTCCACCATCACACAGTGACCATTATCTGTAACAGTGTTTCCACCATCACACACTGAACAATATCTTTAACAGTATCTCCACCATCATACAGTGAACAATATCTGTAACTAATACCACCATCACACTGTGAACAATATTTGTAACAGTGTCTCCACCATCACACACTGAACATTATCTGTAAAAGTGTCTAAACCATCACACACTGAACAATATCTGTAAAAGTGTCTCCACCATCACACACTGAACAATATCTGTAACAGTGTCTCCACAATCACACACTGAACAAATATCTGTTACGGTGTCTCCGCCATCACACAGTGAAGAATATCTGTAACAGTGTCTCCACCATCACACACTGAACAATATCTGTAACAGTGTCACCACAATCACACTGTGAACAATATCTGTAACAGTGACTCCACCATCACACACTGAACAATATCTGTAACACTGTCTCCACCATGACACACTGAACAATTCCTGTAACAGTGTCTCCAACATCACACACTGAACAATATCTGTAACAGTGTCTCCACCATCACACAGTGAACATTATCTGTAACAGTGTCTCCACCATCACACACTGAACAATATCTGTGACAGTATCTCGACCATCACACACTGAACAATATCTGTAACTGTGTCTCCACCATCACACAGTGACCATTATCTGTAACAGTGTTTCCACCATCACACACTGAACAATGTCTTTAACAGTATCTCCACCATCATACAGTGAACAATATCTGTAACTAATACCACCATCACACTGTGAACAATATTTGTAACAGTGTCTCCAACATCACACACTGAACAATATCTGTAACAGTGTCTCCACCATCACACACTGAACATTATCTGTAACAGTGTCTCCACCATCACACAGTGACCATTATCTGTAACAGTGTTTCCACCATCACACACTGAACAATGTCTTTAACAGTATCTCCACCATCATACAGTGAACAATATCTGTAACTAATACCACCATCACACTGTGAACAATATTTGTAACAGTGTCTCCAACATCACACACTGAACAATATCTGTAACAGTGTCTCCACCATCACACACTGAACATTATCTGTAACAGTGTCTCCACCATCACACACTGAACAATATCTGTGACAGTATCTCCACCATCACACACTGAACATTATCTGTAGCAGTGAATGCATTACATACTCAGCAAAATCTGTAACAGAGTCTCCACCATCACACACTGAACAATATCTGTAACAGAGTCTCCACCATCACACACTGAACAATATCTGTAACAGTGTCTCCACCATCACACTCTGAACAATATCAGTAACAGTGTCTCCACCATCACACACTAAACATTTTCTGTAGCAGTGAATGCATTAGATACTCAGCAAAATCTGTAACAGAGACTCCACCATCACACACTGAAAAATATCTGTAACAGTGTCTCCACCATTACACAGTGAGCAATATCTGTAACAGTGTCTCCACCATCACACTCTCAACAATATCAGTAACAGTGTCTCCACCATCACACACTGAACAATATCTGTAACAGTGTCTCCACAATCACACACTGAACAAATATCTGTTACGGTGTCTCCGCCATCACACAGTGAAGAATATCTGTAACAGTGTCTCCACCATCACACACTGAACAATATCTGTAACAGTGTCACCACAATCACACTGTGAACAATATCTGTAACAGTGACTCCACCATCACACACTGAACAATATCTGTAACAGTGTCTCCACCATCACACACTGAACAATATCTGTAAAAGTGTGTCCACCATGACACACTGAACAATTCCTGTAACAGTGTCTCCAACATCACACACTGAACAATATCTGTAACAGTGTCTCCAACATCACATAGTGAACATTATCTGTAACAGTGTCTCCACCATCACACACTGAACAATATCTGTGACAGTATCTCGACCATCACACACTGAACAATATCTGTAACTGTGTCTCCACCATCACACTGTGAACAATATCTGTAAAAGTGTCTCCACCATCACACACTGAACAATATCTTTAACAGTATCTCCAACATCATACAGTGAACAATATCTGTAACAGTGTCTCCACCATCACACAGTGAACAATATCTTTAACAGTATCTCCACCATCATACAGTGAACAATATCTGTAACTGTCTCCACCATCACACTGTGAACAATATTTGTAACAGTGTCTCCACCATCACACACTGAACATTATCAGTAACAGTGTCTCCACCATCACACACTGAACAATATCTGTAACAGTGTCTCCACCATCACACTCTGAACAATATCAGTAACAGTGTCTCCACCATCACACACTGAACAATATCTGTAACAGTGTATCCACCATCACACACTGAACAATATCTTTAACAGTATCTCCACCATCATACAGTGAACAATATCTGTAACTGTCTCCACCATCACACTGTGAACAATATTTGTAACAGTGTCTCCACCATCACACACTGAACATTATCTGTAGCAGTGAATGCATTACATACTCAGCAAAATCTGTAACAGAGTCTCCACCATCACACACTGAACAATATCTGTAACAGAGTCTCCACCATCACACACTGAACAATATCTGTAACAGTGTCTCCACCATCACACTCTGAACAATATCAGTAACAGTGTCTCCACCATCACACACTAAACATTTTCTGTAGCAGTGAATGCATTAGATACTCAGCAAAATCTGTAACAGAGACTCCACCATCACACACTGAAAAATATCTGTAACAGTGTCTCCACCATTACACAGTGAGCAATATCTGTAACAGTGTCTCCACCATCACACTCTCAACAATATCAGTAACAGTGTCTCCACCATCACACACTGAACAATATCTGTAACAGTGTCTCCACAATCACACACTGAACAAATATCTGTTACGGTGTCTCCGCCATCACACAGTGAAGAATATCTGTAACAGTGTCTCCACCATCACACACTGAACAATATCTGTAACAGTGTCACCACAATCACACTGTGAACAATATCTGTAACAGTGACTCCACCATCACACACTGAACAATATCTGTAACAGTGTCTCCACCATCACACACTGAACAATATCAGTAACAGTGTCTCCACCATCACACACTGAACAATATCTGTAACAGTGTCTCCAACATCACACACTGAACAATATCTGTAACAGTGTCTCCAACATCACATAGTGAACATTATCTGTAACAGTGTCTCCACCATCACACACTGAACAATATCTGTGACAGTATCTCGACCATCACACACTGAACAATATCTGTAACTGTGTCTCCACCATCACACTGTGAACAATATCTGTAAAAGTGTCTCCACCATCACACACTGAACAATATCTTTAACAGTATCTCCAACATCATACAGTGAACAATATCTGTAACAGTGTCTCCACCATCACACAGTGAACAATATCTTTAACAGTATCTCCACCATCATACAGTGAACAATATCTGTAACTGTCTCCACCATCACACTGTGAACAATATTTGTAACAGTGTCTCCACCATCACACACTGAACATTATCTGTAGCAGTGAATGCATTACATACTCAGCAAAATCTGTAACAGAGTCTCCACCATCACACACTGAACAATATCTGTAACAGTGTCTCCACCATCACACTCTGAACAATATCAGTAACAGTGTCTCCACCATCACACACTGAACAATATCTGTAACAGTGTATCCACCATCACACACTGAACAATATCTTTAACAGTATCTCCACCATCATACAGTGAACAATATCTGTAACTGTCTCCACCATCACACTGTGAACAATATTTGTAACAGTGTCTCCACCATCACACACTGAACATTATCTGTAGCAGTGAATGCATTACATACTCAGCAAAATCTGTAACAGATTCTCCACCATCACACACTGAACAATATCTGTAACAGTGTCTCCACCATCACAGTCTGAACAATATCAGTAACAGTGTCTCCACCATCACACACTGAGCAATATCTGTAACAGTGTATCCACCATCACACACTGAACAAATATCTGTAACGGTGTCTCCACCACCACACACTTAACAATATCTGTAACAGTGTCTCCACCATCACGCACTGAACAATATCTGTAACAGTTTTTCCACCATCGTACATCGAACAAAATCTGTAACACTGTTCCACCTAACACAATCTGAACAATATCTGTAACAGTGTCTCCACCATCACACGCTGAACAATATCTGTAAAAGTGTCTCCACCATCACACACTGAACAATATCTGTAACAGTGTCTCCACCATCACACAGTGAACAATATCTGTAACACTGTCTCCACCATCACACTCTGAACGATATCAGTAACAGTGTCTCCACCATCACACACTGAACAATATCTGTGACAGTATCTCGACCATCACACACTGAACAATATCTGTAACTGTGTCTCCACCATCACACAGTGACCATTATCTGTAACAGTGTTTCCACCATCACACACTGAACAATATCTTTAACAGTATCTCCACCATCATACAGTGAACAATATCTGTAACTAATACCACCATCACACTGTGAACAATATCTGTAACAGTGTCTCCACCATCACACACTGAACATTATCTGTAGCAGTGAATGCATTACATACTCAGCAAAATCTGTAACAGAGTCTCCACCATCACACACTGAACAATATCTGTAACAGTGTCTCCACCATCACACTCTGAACAATATCAGTAACAGTGTCTCCACCATCACACACTAAACATTTTCTGTAGCAGTGAATGCATTACATCCTCAGCAAAATCTGTAACAAGAGACTCCACCATCACACACTGAACAATATCTGTAACAGTGTCTCCACCATTACACAGTGAGCAATATCTGTAACAGTGTCTCCACCATCACACTCTCAACAATATCAGTAACAGTGTCTCCACCATCACACACTGAACAATATCTGTAACAGTGTCTCCACAATCACACACTGAACAAATATCTGTTACGGTGTCTCCACCATCACACAGTGCAGAATATCTGTAACAGTGTCTCCACCATCACACACTGAACAATATCTGTAACAGTGTCAACACAATCACACTGTGAACAATATCTGTAACAGTGACTCCACCATCACACACTGAACAATATCTGTAACAGTGTCTCCACCATCACACACTGAACAATATCTGTAAAAGTGTCTCCACCATGACACACTGAACAATTCCTGTAACAGTGTCTCCAACATCACACACTGAACAATATCTGTAACAGTGTGATGCACCATCAATAACTCACGCCGAGACTTAGGAAGTGAGATTATCGGCTTTTATTGACTGAAGGACAACACTACATCCTGGGGAAAATGAGGGAGAGCAGCAGGCCACAGTCGCCTTTATACAGGGGTCTGTGGGAGGAGCCACAGGGGTAGTCAGCAGGGTCTTGGGAGGAGCCACAGGAGCAGTCAGACAGGTATATCTAGTTCACCACACAGTGTCTCCACCATCACACACTGAACAATATCTGTAACAGTGTCTCCACCATCACACACTGAACAATATCTGTAAAAGTGTCTCCACCATCACACACTGAACAATATCTGTAAAAGTGTCTCGCCCATCACACACTGAACAATATCTGTAACAGTGTCTCGCCCATCACACACTGAACAATATCTGTAAAAGTGTCTCCACCATCACACACTGAACAATATCTGTAAAAGTGTCTCCACCATCACACACTGAACAATATCAGTAACAGTGTCTCGCCCATCACACACTGAACAATATCTGTAACAGTGTCTCCACCATCACACACTGAACAATATCTGTAACAGTGTCTCCACCATCACACACTGAACAAATATCTGTAACGGTGTCTCCACCACCACACACTTAACAATATCTGTAACGGTGTCTCCACCATCACGCACTGAACAATATCTGTAACAGTTTTTCCACCATCGTACATCGAACTAAATCTGTAACACTGTTCCACCGAACACAATCTGAACAATATCTGTAACAGTGTCTCCACCATCACACGCTGAACAATATCTGTAACAGTGTTCCCCCATCACACACTGAACAATATCTGTAAAAATGTCTCCACCATCACACACTGAACAATATCTGTAACAGTTTTTCCACCATCGTACATCGAACTAAATCTGTAACACTGTTCCACCGAACACAATCTGAACAATATCTGTAACAGTGTCTCCACAATCACACACTGAACAAATATCTGTAACTGTGTCTCCGCCACCGCACACTTAACAATATCTGTAACAGTGTCTCCACAATCACACTGTGAACAATATCTGTAACAGTGACTCCACCATCACACACTGATCAATATCTGTAACAGTATCTCCACCATCACACACTGAACAATATCTGTAAAAGTGTCTCCACCATCACACACTGAACAATACCTGTAACAGTGTCTCCACCATCACAAACTGAACAATATCTGTAACAGTGTCTCCACCATCACACAGTGAACAATATCTGTAACAGAGTCTCCACCATCACACACTGAACATTATCTGTAACAGTGTCTCCACCATCACACACTGAACAATATCTATGACAGTATCTCGACCATCACACACTGAACAATATCTGTAAATGTGTCTCCACCATCACACTGTGAACAATATCTGTAAAAGTGTCTCCACCATCACACACTGAACAATATCTTTAACAGTATCTCCACCATCATACAGTGAACAATATCTGTAACAATGTCTCCACCATCACACTCTGAACATATCTGTAAAATTTTTCCCAACAATTACACAAAAAACAATATCTGTAACAGTGTCTCCACCATCACACATGGAACAATATCAGTAACAGCGAGTGCATTACACAGTGAAGAATATCTGTAACAGTGCCTCCACCATCACTCACTGAACAATATCTGTAACAGTGCCTCGACCATCACACTCTGAACATTATCTGTAACTGTGTCTCCACCATCACACTGTGAACAATATTTGTAACAGTGTCTCCACCATCACACACTGAACATTATCTGTAGCAGTGAATGCATTACACACTCAGCAAAATCTGTAACAGAGTCCCCATCATCACACAGTGAACAATATCTGTAACAGTGTCTCCACCATCACACTCTGAACAATATCAGTAACAGTGTCTCGCCCATCACACACTGAACAATATCTGTAACAGTGTCTCCACCATCTCACAGTGAACAATATCTGTAACAGTGTCTCCACCATCTCACTGTGAACAATATCTGTAACAGTGTCTCCACCATCACACTCTGAACAAATATGTAACGGTGTCTCCACCACCACACACTTAACAATATCTGTAACAGTGTCTCCACCATCATACACTGAACAATATCTGTAACAGTGTCTCCACCATCACACACTGAACAATATCTGTAAAAGTGTCTCCACCATCACACACTGAACAATACCTGTAACAGTGTCTCCACCATCACACTCTGAACAATATCAGTAACAGTGTCACCACAATCACACTGTGAACAATATCTGTAACAGTGACTCCACCATCACACACTGAACAATATCTGTAACAGTGTCTCCACCATCACACACTGAACAATATCTGTAAAAGTGTCTCCACCATGACACACTGAACAATTCCTGTAACAGTGTCTCCAACATCACACACTGAACAATATCTGTAACAGTGTCTCCACCATCACACACTGAACAATATCTGTAACAGTGTCTCCACCATCACACACTGAACAATATCTGTAAAAGTGTCTCCACCATCACACACTGAACAATATCTGTAAAAGTGTCTCGCCCATCACACACTGAACAATATCTGTAACAGTGTCTCGCCCATCACACACTGAACAATATCTGTAAAAGTGTCTCCACCATCACACACTGAACAATATCTGTAAAAGTGTCTCCACCATCACACACTGAACAATATCAGTAACAGTGTCACCACAATCACACTGTGAACAATATCTGTAACAGTGACTCCACCATCACACACTGAACAATATCTGTAACAGTGTCTCCACCATCACACACTGAACAATATCTGTAAAAGTGTCTCCACCATGACACACTGAACAATTCCTGTAACAGTGTCTCCAACATCACACACTGAACAATATCTGTAACAGTGTCTCCACCATCACACACTGAACAATATCTGTAACAGTGTCTCCACCATCACACACTGAACAATATCTGTAAAAGTGTCTCCACCATCACACACTGAACAATATCTGTAAAAGTGTCTCGCCCATCACACACTGAACAATATCTGTAACAGTGTCTCGCCCATCACACACTGAACAATATCTGTAAAAGTGTCTCCACCATCACACACTGAACAATATCTGTAAAAGTGTCTCCACCATCACACACTGAACAATATCAGTAACAGTGTCTCGCCCATCACACACTGAACAATATCTGTAACAGTGTCTCCACCATCACACACTGAACAATATCTGTAACAGTGTCTCCACCATCACACACTGAACAAATATCTGTAACGGTGTCTCCACCACCACACACTTAACAATATCTGTAACGGTGTCTCCACCATCACGCACTGAACAATATCTGTAACAGTTTTTCCACCATCGTACATCGAACTAAATCTGTAACACTGTTCCACCGAACACAATCTGAACAATATCTGTAACAGTGTCTCCACCATCACACGCTGAACAATATCTGTAACAGTGTTCCCCCATCACACACTGAACAATATCTGTAAAAATGTCTCCACCATCACACACTGAACAATATCTGTAACAGTTTTTCCACCATCGTACATCGAACTAAATCTGTAACACTGTTCCACCGAACACAATCTGAACAATATCTGTAACAGTGTCTCCACAATCACACACTGAACAAATATCTGTAACTGTGTCTCCGCCACCGCACACTTAACAATATCTGTAACAGTGTCTCCACAATCACACTGTGAACAATATCTGTAACAGTGACTCCACCATCACACACTGATCAATATCTGTAACAGTATCTCCACCATCACACACTGAACAATATCTGTAAAAGTGTCTCCACCATCACACACTGAACAATACCTGTAACAGTGTCTCCACCATCACAAACTGAACAATATCTGTAACAGTGTCTCCACCATCACACAGTGAACAATATCTGTAACAGAGTCTCCACCATCACACACTGAACATTATCTGTAACAGTGTCTCCACCATCACACACTGAACAATATCTATGACAGTATCTCGACCATCACACACTGAACAATATCTGTAAATGTGTCTCCACCATCACACTGTGAACAATATCTGTAAAAGTGTCTCCACCATCACACACTGAACAATATCTTTAACAGTATCTCCACCATCATACAGTGAACAATATCTGTAACAATGTCTCCACCATCACACTCTGAACATATCTGTAAAATTTTTCCCAACAATTACACAAAAAACAATATCTGTAACAGTGTCTCCACCATCACACATGGAACAATATCAGTAACAGCGAGTGCATTACACAGTGAAGAATATCTGTAACAGTGCCTCCACCATCACTCACTGAACAATATCTGTAACAGTGCCTCGACCATCACACTCTGAACATTATCTGTAACTGTGTCTCCACCATCACACTGTGAACAATATTTGTAACAGTGTCTCCACCATCACACACTGAACATTATCTGTAGCAGTGAATGCATTACACACTCAGCAAAATCTGTAACAGAGTCCCCATCATCACACAGTGAACAATATCTGTAACAGTGTCTCCACCATCACACTCTGAACAATATCAGTAACAGTGTCTCGCCCATCACACACTGAACAATATCTGTAACAGTGTCTCCACCATCTCACAGTGAACAATATCTGTAACAGTGTCTCCACCATCTCACTGTGAACAATATCTGTAACAGTGTCTCCACCATCACACTCTGAACAAATATGTAACGGTGTCTCCACCACCACACACTTAACAATATCTGTAACAGTGTCTCCACCATCATACACTGAACAATATCTGTAACAGTGTCTCCACCATCACACACTGAACAATATCTGTAAAAGTGTCTCCACCATCACACACTGAACAATACCTGTAACAGTGTCTCCACCATCACACTCTGAACAATATCAGTAACAGTGTCTCCACCATCACACACTGAACAATATCTGTAACAGCGTCTCCACCATCACACAGGGAACAATATCTGTAACAGTGTCTCGCCCATCATACAGTGAACATTGGTGGAGTGTATTTTACATGTGATGGACTAGGCTATATCCACTATTTCTTGTGGGCTTTTTCGTTCAAGGGCTTTGGTGTCTCTGGGTTGCACATCTGTTGAAGTTTTTCATAGTTTTATTTTTCATTCTGAATCTTTGCATACTTCCACGATAGTAGAGGCACTGCTATGGTCTTTTCTTTTTGGCACTGATGTGCTGTTTCAGTGCAGATCCACTGAATATTCCTGCTGAGGAATATGAAGGTTCTGATCTTCTCCACTTGGATCCCCTGATGAGGGCTGACTCGGGGATCTGCGCTTTCTTTCTCCTGAAGTCAACAATCAGCCCCTTCCTCTTGCTGACATTGATTAAAAGGTTGTTGTGGCACCTGTTGGCCAGATTTTCAGTCTCCTTCCTATATCCTGTCGTATTAATATCAGTGCCAGATTAACCTAGTAGCAAAAGTAGCATATGCTACGGGCCCTGCATTTTCGAGGGCCTGCAGCAAATGCTTGCAAGCTGCATCACCGTATTCTCACAACGATCTGGCAATGCTGTTGTTTTCATGTCGGGGGAGCTGCATGCTGTGTGGTATGTGTGCAGGCATGTGTTGGCTCCTTGCTGTGTCGTGGTGACCTTTGTGCTATCTCCCACTCTCCCAAGCTGCTGCAGCGTGCGCTGTTATGCTGCTGGAGGGTGCGCTGCCGCGGTGAGCGTGTGACTCAACAGTTTTATGTGACCCAGTTCATGATTCCTCATTTTTTTCCTGATATTAGGTAGTCCAAACCAGCTCAGGAACATACACAGTCAGATCAGACTGTCAGTTTTGTGTCGTTAAATGTGTCGGTTCCCAACTTGTGAAAGAAATGGAGACTGAACAAATGTATTGGCTCACACTTCCAGAGCAAATAATTGAAGTTTGTAAAGTTTTTAGCAGAACGAGGCCTTTCATTTTGTGGCAGTGATGAAACTGTTGGTTCTCCTCATAATGGAAGTTGCTTGGGGTTGTTAGAATTACTGGCCAAGTTTGACCCTTTTCTGGCAGAGCGTATAAATGCTCATGCAAACCAAGGAAGGGGACATAAATCACACCTATCTAAAGCAACATGTGAGGAACTCATCAATCTGATTGGATCCAGCGTACTGGATCACATTATCAGTGAAGTGAAGAAATACAAGTATTATTCTGTTTCATTGGATTCTACTCCAGATATATCTAATGTGGACCAGCTGACTTTGACTGTGCGCTATGTTTTGCCATCTGGGCCAGTTGAAAGATTTGTGAAGTTTTTGGATATGGAAGGTCATAGTGCTGAACAGCCTGCTCAAAGTTTACTTGACTTTTTAAAGGAAAATGACATTGATATAAAAGACTGCCATGGTCAAACTTATGATAATGCCAGCAACATGAGTGGCAAGTACAGTGGATTACAAGCATGAATTAAAGAGCTGAATGAGTTTGCGGATTACATTCCATGTTTTGCACATTCACTAACTTTGGTTGGAAGATGTGCTGCTGAATGTTGTCAAGAAGCATTAATTTTCTTTCAATTTGTAGAAAGCCTGTACACATTTTTTTCTGCTTCTAATTATCGGTGGGATCTCCTTTCTGCTGCATTATCTGACGGTGGTGCTCATTTGCCCATTGTGAAAAGAATGTCAGATATCAGGTGGTCAGCTCATGCAGGTGCAACAAAAGCACTTTTACACAGCTTTTCTGCAATAAAGCAAGTCTTGGATGACATTTCAAATAACAATGATCAGAAGGCAGAGTGTCGACAACAGACTTCTGGACTACTTTCAACCATGATGAAGTTGGAAACAGGAATAATGGTCATATTGTGGGATCAAGTATTACAGCGTTTTCAAATGACCAGTGCTTCTTTGCAATCTTCTGGCCAAGACTTGAACACAGCTTGTGCACTCTATGAATCCTTGCATGGATATATTCAAGCTATGCAGTCTACATTTTCAGACATTGAGCAAAAAGCCAAGGATCTGACTAAGTGTGAAGATTATCAACAGCAAATTCAAAGAAAACACAAGCAAAATCGCGCGTATGATGATTTCAGTGGTTCCAGCATTCTTGATCCACTTGTTGAATCTCAAACACCTTCTCAGAAGGTTAAAAGCCGAACATTTCTTGCCATTATTGACAGCTTGCTTTCTGCCCTGTCAAAAAGGCAGAAAGCTTATCTAAAGGTGAATGGTGTTTTTGGATTCCTTCATCACTTACAATCGTTTACACCTGAAGACATCGTAAAGAGGTCATCAAATCTTATTAAATCATATCCGGAAGAAAGTCTTGATGAAGAATTTGTGCAGTTTACTGAACTGTTGAAAACTGATCTTGCTTCTCATATTGGCACCAAACATAACCTGCTTCTCATATTGTACCGCTTGATAACTGAGAATTCTTTGGAGTCATGTTTCCCAAATGTAGAAAATGCCTGCGCATCTATTTGTCACTCATGGTTACCAACTGCAGTGGAGAACGCTCATTTTCAAAACTGAAAAGGATTAAAAATGAACTAAGGAGCACCATGGGTTAAAACAGATTGAACAATCTCACTCTAATGAGCATTGAACACAAACTTCTGCGTGAGACATTTCCAGTATCATTAATAAATTTACTCATGCTAAATCTAGAAAATCTAACTTTTAAATTGTAGTTCTGTTACTTTTGACATTTGAAATTAATACCTACATGTAAGTAATACTATTACTGAAGTGTCAGATATTTGTTGTATTATCTGGCTGTAGAGCAAATGAAAAAATTGAATTACTTCACTATGCAAGTAAATAATTTATGTTTTAATACTTACGTGCATTTTTTAAATTTAGGGCCCCTGCATAACATATGTTATAGGCCCCGCACTAGCTTAATCCGGCCCTGATTAACATTATTATTAATAAGTTTGAATGGAAGGCTGCAGGTTTATAATCATTAACCATGTAATTAAACAAAAATTAACTGAGATCAAAAATTTTAATCAACGCATTGATCTTGATTATTTTCTTAATTGTTTGGCAATTCTGATAGAGATTCATTGAGCTACATGAACTGCTAAATAAAATGAATTAACAAAGAACTTCAATAAACAATAAAACTCAATGATGCAAAATAAGACGGAAAAATTAATCAGATTTAAGCAAGAAACAGTCTTGCCAAGTTTCCATTAGCACCGTTTGCGATTCTCACTGGCTATTTCTCTCAGGTTTTTAAATCTGCATGTCAATTTTTTGTCATTCGCCAGATGGTTTACACATTGAATGTATAAGTGTTCATTAGCAATGGTCCTGGCCCAGACCTATCAGATCAGAGTCTGGCATGCATATACTGCAGTGCTGCACAAGCAGATCTTGAATTTCCTCACTAACAGCTCCAAAATTCCTTATTGTTTAGAGCAGATTTGTGGCTTTCAATTGACGCAATGACAATTACCTCAAAATTTAGCTGGAAGTCATATCTCTTCTGTAAATTCAAAGTGCCCTAATTTGAACGTGCCTGCTATCCATCTATCTAAAATTAAAATGGAGGCTAATGACACTGCCATACTGTGTCTTCAGACACCCACCAATACAAGCATATTGGCCAGCAGGAAGAGTTTCACTGAGTCACGCAGCATAGAAGCAGCCCATTATGTCCAGGCAGACCTTTCTGCCTGTATTACAACCATGACCATTTAGGCCTTGTCTGGCTAAATGCTTCTTCAGTGTAGTAATCATGTCTGACTCTTTTGATAGTGAATTCCAGATATCAACCAGTCTCTGTGCAAAAATGTTCTTCTCAGACCCTCCTTGAAATTCCGTTCTTTCCCCTAAATACCCTCTAGCTATGTTCCCTCTAAGCTGTGTGCATGTGCATGCACACACGTTTTCCAACCAACGCACAAAGGAAATTAATGTACACACAAAAGGTTAGTTACCTAAAATAATGTCGTAATTAATAATTATACTTATTGAAGATAATCTGTTAGCTAAATGTTTCTGTTAGCTAGTTAATAGATTACATATGTTATTTTGTTGTTATTCTGTGTAGATTTATGTCAAATATTTTGTAAACCTACATAAACTGTGCCATGTGTGTATTCAGTACGCACATACTTTTGTCACAGGAAAAGAATTTGCACAACATAAGATTTCTGCGCACACTGACTACCAAACATTGCAGGGAAAATTGCCCTCTAGTATACCCTCTTTGATAACCCCTACTATGGGAAACAGGCCCTCTGGTGTTTGCTCAGTGCTGCCCTCCAGTGTTCACTTAGTGGAAAAACAAGCTGGACCAGGACAATCTACACAAACATGAGGAAATCTGCAGATGCTGGAAATTCAAGCAACACACACAAAATGCTGGTTGAACGCAGCAGGCCAGGCAGAATCTATAGAGAGAAATACAGTCGACGTTTCGGGCCGAGACCCTTCGTCAGGACAGTGTGTCTTCCTATAGATGCTGCCTGGCCAGCTGCATTCCACTAGCATTTTGTGCAGGACAATCTACAGTCATATGGACTTGGGCTATATTACTTTTCCTGTTTTGACCATATGTTTTTCCGAAATCAGAACCATATGTACTCTTCGTGCTATATGCAATGTGCTGTTGGTAATGTGTTTTGCACCTTGGCCCTGGAGGAATGCTGCTTCGGTTGGCTTTACTCAAGTATGGTTCAGTGCTAATTAAACTTAGACTTGAGGTTCTGACCATCTACCCTATTTATGCCTCTCACAGTCCAGAGTCTCCTTGAATTCCTTTCAATAATATCACATTCACACTGTGGATCAACAAGACCAGTTACAGTGAACTTTGTCACTGCTGTATATAAGGAATTCTGAGCTTGAAGGATGTCAAATCTTTGATAAAGAGCACCAAGAATAACCTCTCATTGCAACTTGATTTTTTAACACTGCGACCAGGAATGACTGTGAGATCCTGGGATATATTTATCTACTCTTACAACAGCTCTTACACTTCCAAAAACACATTGAGTTGTTTGAAATGCACCTTGGGATGTCCTGAAGAAGTCAGAATGGAACTGTATAAATGCTAGTCTATCTGTTAATCTCAGTAGCTTGGTTATTAATGATTATCCAGATTCAAAACTGACAAACATGTAAGGTGTAAAAAAAGATAATCTGCATAAATAAAAATAATACAGATAACATGAGTTGTAACAAGCCCTTGAAAGTGAATTTGTAAGTTGTAGAGTAGTGGTGAGTGAAGTTTCCACAGTGGCTCATGATCCTGATGGTTGTGGAGTGGGACCGAGGCATCTGTACCTCCTGCCAGATGGCATTAGCAAGAAGGGAGCGTTGCCTGGACGACGGGGTCCTTGATGAGGAATGCTGCTTTCTAGTGGCGGCAATCCTTGCGAATGTGTTCAGTGGTGGGGGGGGGGGGGGGCCTTGCCTGTGATGCACTGGGTTGTGTCCACCACCGTCTGTAGCCTTTTCCATTCTTAGGCACTGATAAACCAACACATCCACTGGTCCATTCCCAACCTGTCCTGAAAGCTGGATTTCTACATCAACTTTCCTGTTGCAATGGAAGTTAACTAATGGCATAAATATGCCAGCACTGAATACTGCGTTAAGACATTATGCTATACGTACTTACTGGGTGGTCACCTATGCTTGGTGTTGGGTTCCTATGCTTTCATACCACTTTGAGCAGATAGAATGAAAACCTCTCCTCTTTGTGAGGTTGTGCTCAGAGCCTCAGACTGTCACCTCTGTTGTTCTTGAGGCAGGTAAGTGTGACATCTGATGAGAGCTGTAATAGTGAAGTTCTGTTATACGCCAGTGATGCTAAATATATAACGTGTTAGTGACTCCAAATAACACTCCACTGCAACTTTTCTTTCCATTAAACAAGTCAAACAGAGCATGGCCTATATGGTGAGGGTTCTTAATGAAAGATGCTTCCGTCCTGTGACAGCACTCTGTGTAAATGTGCCCAAGGGTAGGGAGGGCTTTAGTGCAACACGGGTAAAGCCCTCCCTATCATTGAGCACATCTGCACGGAGTGCATCGTCCATCACAAGGGACCACCGTATTCCTACATGCTGTCAATCACAGGAAGCTCAGGACCCACATCACCAGGTCCAGGAATAGTTATTACCCTTCAACCATCTGACTCTTGAAACAGAGGGAATAACTTCACTCAACTTGTACCCATCTAAATACCTTTTAAAATGCTATCTCCCATCTCCACTCTCAGTCCTGATGCAGATTTCAATGCAAAGCATTGATCATTTATTTTCTTCCACAGATGCTGCTCGACCCACTGAGATCCCTGAAGATTCCAGCACTTGCAGTCTCTTACTACCCGAGGACAAATTTCTCTGCCTCAGCATCTCACCTCCTATACACCAGGGATGATAAACATGTTGCTTCAGGCAAGCAAAGTTTTTCTAACGTGCCAGATACATCAATGGGTCAATATTTGATGACTGTGGTAAGTGTCATTGATATTCCCTTGGAGGGATAAAATTGCAGAAAATGTCAAAGCCCTGGTCACTTTCATAGCCATGGGCAGAACTATTCCTGAACCAGTACTTTTATGAAATACAGGGATGAAGGGATGCTTAAGTACTACGTAGTCCAAGTGGTGACATCTTGGGACCCGAGCAAGTCACTTCAAACATGCAACATACAGGGAAATTATCTCTGTCCCGATCTTTCCTTCAATTATAAAGTTCAAACTTCAAAGGAAATTTATTATTAAAATACATATATGTCACATATACAACCCTGAATTTGATTTTCTTGTGGGCATGCACCATAAAATACAGGGAACACAATAGAATCAAGGAAAGACTGAGCCAAATAGGACGGACAAACAACCAATGTGCAAAGGATATCAAACTGTACAAATGCAAAAAGAATAAAACAATTAATTACTAAATAAATAAATGCATACATACATAAATAAATAGATGAATGAATGAATAATAAGCAGTAAATATTGAGGACATGAGATGAAAGTGAGCCTGTAGGTTGCAGGAGCAGTTCAGTGATGGAGCGAGTGAAGTTATCTCCTCTGGTTCATGAGTCTGATGGTTGAGGGGTGATAACTGTTCCTAAACCTGGTGATGTGGGTCCTGAGGTTCCCGTATCTTCTTCTTGAGGGCAGCAGCGATAAGAGAGCATGGTCTGGATGTTAGGGAGGATTGGTGCTGCTTTCCTGTTACAGTGCTCCATGTAGATGTGTTCAGCTGTGAGGGACTGGGCCATATCCTCTACTCTTTGTAGGCTTTTCTATTCAAGGGCATTGATGCTTCCCTACCAGGCAGTGATGCAGCCAGTAAATACTCTCTACCACACATCTATAAAAGTTTGTCAAAGTTTTAGATGACATGCCAAATCTTTGTCAACTTTTAAAATGTAGAGGCATTGCTGTGCTTTCTCTGAATTGCACTTACATCCTAGCCCCAGGACAGATTTTCTGAAATGATAACATTTAAGAATTTAAAGTTGCTGACCCTCTCCACCCAGAAGAGAACTGACTCATGGATTTCTGGTTTCCTCCTCCTGAAGTCAATGATCTCGCTGACATTGAGAGTGAAGTTGTTGCAGCACCCCTCAGCCTCCCTCCTGTATGCTGACCTGTTACCAACTTTGTCATTGGAAGACCCAAGGGTATACAAATGCCGAGCAGGAACAGAAATGCCTATAGTTGCAGTTTCGACTTCGATGAACACCAAACATCAGAACAGTCCTTCTTGTTTCCACCAGCTCCCAGTCAGTCTGCACTTTTCTCTTTACA
This sequence comes from Hemitrygon akajei, assembly GCF_048418815.1. Taxonomy (NCBI): domain Eukaryota; kingdom Metazoa; phylum Chordata; class Chondrichthyes; order Myliobatiformes; family Dasyatidae; genus Hemitrygon; species Hemitrygon akajei. Next base: position 72,286,618 of record NC_133142.1, on the reverse strand, counting down.
ACCTGATGCATTCTCAATAAAGCTCCTTATCACGCATGTAAACTAATTAGATTCCAAAGGTTCATTTAATTTATTTAACACAGATGGCTGTTTAAATTTGCCCAGTTTAGAAAATGATCATATTCTTGAAGCATTAAATTTTAATTATAAAATATTAGCATTTTTCAGATGTTCAAGTCAAGGTTGTCTGAGAATGATCTGTTAAAGTGAGAATGATAAACTGAAAGAAATTAGCATTGGCAAATGGTCCATCAGCTCAGCATCACCACATCTCGGCAGGAGTTCCTCAGAGTCCTAGATCCAACTACTTTCAACTGCTTCAGCGATTACCTTCTTCTGTTGTAAGGTCAGATGTGGGGCTCATCAGCCGTGGTTGGCTGCTTATCTAGGAGAAGGAAAACTCTGATCTCAAACCTCCGCTGCCTTGAGGCTGTACCTGGTCATGGGGAAAGTTTCAGGAGTAAAGCCTGAGGAAAGATCCAGAGCTGGAGTCCCTAAGGCAGTCCTGCGTTGAGTTCAACACTGCCTGGCAACTCCTACGATGCTGCTGGTGCCGAACTGTATCGGTCTCTACTGTTCCCTTGGATTCATGAGCTATGTAGAGCAGAGGAGCCTGCTGCAGGGGAACTCGCCATATTGCATTACCCTGGCTTGCGTATCATGTACACAGCTGGGATGCAACCCCGCCCAACGGAGGTAATCAGAGATGTTCACTAATGATTGGTCAGTGACTCATCAAATAGAGTAGCCATGTATATAACGTGGCTACAAGAGCAGGTAGGAAGTTAGGAATTCTGTTGTGAACATCTCACCACCTAAATGCTCAAAGCCTGTCCACCATCCACAGGGACAAGTCACCAGTGTAACGGGACATTCTCCGCTTGCCTGGACGAGTGCAGCTTCAACAACTCAACACCAAGTTCAAAGTAAATTTATTATTAAAGTACAAATAATATATCACCATATACTACCCTGAGACTCATTTTCTCACAGGCATTCACAGTAAATACAAAGAAATACGATGGAATCAATGAAAAACTCTACACAAAGAACCAATGTGCAAAAGAAGACAAACTGTGAAAATACAGAAATAAACAAATAATAATAATAATCAATAAATAAGTAAAAAATAATGCTGAGAGCATGAGGTCTAGAGTCCTTGAAATTCAGTCCATAGGTTGTAGAATTAGTTCAGTGGTGGGATGTTATCCCTGCTGGTTCAGGAGCCTGATGGTCGAGGGGTAATAACTGTTCCTGAACCTGGTGGTGTGGGACCTAAGGCTCCTGTATCTCCTTCCCAATGCAGCAGAAGAGAGAAACCTACTTGATAGACACCTTATCCACAGCCACTCACTCCACCACCAATACAAAATAACAGCAGTTTGTACCATTTACAGGATGCACCACAGCAAAAGCATGGGGACACAACTACCTGAAGGTTGCCCTCCAAGACACAAGTCATCCTGACTTGGAAATATATCACAGTTTCCTTGCCGCTGATGTATCAAAGTCCTGGAACTCTTTCCTCGAAAGCATTGTGAGTACACCTAAACATCAAGGACTGCAGCTGCTTCCAGAAGGAAGCTTCTCAAGAGTAATTAAATGCCAGCTCATCCTGTGAAGCCCATATCACTTTAATGAATAAAGGAGACATTGGAGAAATGAATGTGTGCAAAGGTTGAAAAATCTAACAGAAGTGATGCCTGCCTCCTGGGCTTTTAAATGTCCTGATCAGAATCTAGTTTATATGAACACTGGGATTCAAGAAAGCAGGGATAGAAGGGGGCTGTGGCCAATTTGTCGTGCCTCATCTATGAGTATCTATGAGTCATACTATAGCACAATGTTTATCATAAAACAATTAGGCTGAGTTAACATGACTCTATGAAAATGAAGTTGCATTTGATAATTTGTTAGAGATTTTGTGGAGAGAGAGAGGTGAGGAGTTGAAATGGTGGGGAGAGAAGGTGAGAAAGAGTAACAATAGGGGAAATGAGAGAGGGGAGAGAGCGATGGGGAGAGAGCACTGATGCTGAACCTCCAAATTTTCCCAGCACAAAGTCGGACTCCTTTGATTGAACATTTAGAATTGACTTGATTCATGGTCCACTCTCCAGCCTCAGCAATCCCACCTCTCGTTCACTCTCCTTTTCTTCACTTTCCCACTCTCTCCCTCCCTCTCTCCCTCCCCACTTCAAGCTCTAATTCTTAAGAACAAAGTTACAATTAAAGCTTGCCCCAACACACTATTCCTCAAACAGAGCATCATTGCACAAAATAGCCCAATAGCACATATTCACCAAGTCTCTCTGTTCTTGCTCTCTTTTTCCCTGCTGTGTCTTACATCATTCTTTCTGCCAAAGAGTATCAGTTGCAAATGTGCCTGTGTACATTGTCCTTGGGAGGTCAGAATTAGTCTTGAATCTAGACTACTTCTGGATGAATGTAGAATCATGGACATGGTGTATGAAAGAATCTGCTTCTCTATTGCATCAATCTATGACTTGTTGGATCCTGCTGCTTTTGTGATCTCTTCAGAAGTCAAGAATGAGGAATAAAGGTTGTTGCTTATGGCTGTTTTATTAAGTGTTACAAGAGCAAAGAAAAAGTAGGAGAAACGTCCAGAGAAACAAAGGGAAGTGCAGAGTCATCTTCTCATTGCATGCTAGAAATTCCATTGATAACAGTTAACCAATCAAATAGCTGGATTCAAGTAACATGACACCTATCACTGAAACCAAGAAGATTCCAGAAAAATACAGAGGCAACTGCACCATAATTACCAGAAAATTCACTGAACAATTATATGTATATAGGTGATAATGTAAAATACAGGTAAGCACAGGAAAATTAAACAAGAAAAATAACAAATCTCCAGGCCAATCCAACAGAGTTAGACATGATAAGGTTCTGCACTGCAGGTAATGTGCTCCTAAGTGTTCTCTCAGAGAAATGGTATTGATTGGTATTGAAGGTGAAGGATTGAAAGGAAAACTATATAGTTCAAAGGAAACTAATTATCAAAGAACATATATGTTACCATGTACAAATAAGATTTATTTTCTTGTGGGCACTTACAGAGAAAAATAACTATTTTTCTGTATGGTACAGTATTAGTCTAAGGAACCATATCACTCTATCCTGGAATAATCACGATTGAGTGACACACACAACGTGCTGGAGGAACTCAGCAGGTCAGGCAGCATCCATGGAGAGGAATGAAGAGTCAACATTTTGGTCTGAGACCTTCATCAGAACTGGAAAGGAAGGGGCAAGAACCAGAATAAGGTGGGAGGAGGGGGAGGAGTACAAGCTACAAGGAGATAGGTGGGTGGGGCAAGAGAGGATGAAGTAAGAAGTTGTAAAGAGTTGGAGAAGAAGGAATCTGATAGGAGAGGAGAATGGATCATGGGAGAAAGGAGAGGAGGAGGGACAATAGGTGGAGGTGATGGGTGGGTGTGGACAAGAGGTAGGAGGCCAGAATGGGGAATGGAAGAAGAGGGAAGGGTGAGGGGTGAAAAAAAGAGAATAAAAACAGAATGCAAAATGGATGTTCATGCTGGCTAGACAGAATATGAGTTGGTGCTTCTCCACACTGAGGGTGGCAGGAGAGGAGGCATTGGACAGATTGGGAATGGGGATAGGAATTAAAATAGTTGGTCGCCAGGACATTCTGCCTTTGGCGGATGGAGTGGAAGTGCTTAACAAAGCAGTCCTCCAAATTACATCAGTTCTCACCCATGCACAGGATTCAGTAGACAGTCCCAACAAATTACATCAGTTCTCACCCATGCACAGGATTCAGTAGACAGTCCTCCAAATTACATCAGTTCTCACCCATGCACAGGATTCAGTAGACAGTCCTCCAAATTACATCAGTTCTCACCCATGCACAGGATTCAGTAGACAGTCCTCCAAATTACATCAGTTCTCACCCATGCACAGGATTCAGTAGACAGTCCCAACAAATTACATCAGTTCTCACCCATGCACAGGATTCAGTAGACAGTCCCAACAAATTACATCAGTTCTCACCCATGCACAGGATTCAGTAGACAGTCCCAACAAATTACATCAGTTCTCACCCATGCACAGGATTCAGTAGACAGTCCCAACAAATTACATCAGTTCTCACCCATGCACAGGATTCAGTAGACAGTCCCAACAAATTACATCAGTTCTCACCCATGCACAGGATTCAGTAGACAGTCCCAACAAATTACATCAGTTCTCACCCATGCACAGGATTCAGTAGACAGTCCTCCAAATTACATCAGTTCTCACCCATGCACAGGATTCAGTAGACAGTCCTCCAAATTACATCAGTTCTCACCCATGCACAGGATTCAGTAGACAGTCCCAACAAATTACATCAGTTCTCACCCATGCACAGGATTCAGTAGACAGTCCCAACAAATTTGCTGGAAATCTGGAAAGACTATTTGGGCCCTTAATGGTGGTGATGGAGGAGGTGAGTGGGCAGGATATGTGCCAGGAGGGAAATGAGTGGGGAGGAATGAAAGGACAAGTGAATCACAGAGGGAGCTACTCCGGTGGGAAGGTAAAGATGTGTTCAAAGAATCAAACAACAGAGGACAAAGATCAATTAAGGACACCAAATAAACATAAAATCTCAAAGCTGTAACATATAAATGAAACTAGAGTGGATAGACTGTGGTGAGGACCAATTAAGCACAAAATGAATTTGGCAAGTAACTTATTGGCTGCAATTTTATTGAGATGTGCGACATTTAACTCAAGTTTAGCTGATTTCAAGCTTCAGTAACATAACTGGCATTGTAATTTTAAACATAATTTTTGCACACATTTCATGCACTGCAGTTGCCAGCTGCGGTGAATCAATCCCATTAGCTCAGATGTTTGCATGTTACTATACCTGCATGCAAATTGTGAAGGAAACATAAATGATTCCTTCAGTACTCATGGCAAGTCGTGGCTTTCCTTGTTGTGAATACAGAGCACCCTCTGAGCAGAGAAGCTTGTGCAAGATTTAGGAAAATAATCTTTGTAGACCGCGACCTGCAGCTCCAAACAAAACTTCTGGTCTACAGAGCAGTCATGCTTTCTACAGTACTGTATGGGGCTGAATCTTGGACCACCTACAGTAGGGATCGCAGATCTCCACTCCTCTCTTTTACCTCTTTAATTTTAACCTCTCTTTCACATATCAACTTCCCAGCTCTTTGCTTCACCCCTCCCCCTCTCCTGGTTTCACCTATCACCTACCACCTTTTTCTTCTTCCTCCCTTCCCCACCTTCTTGTTCTAACTTTTCATCCTTTTTCCATTCCAGATAAATGTTCTCAGCCTGAAATATCAACTGTTTAATCTTTTCCATAGATGTTCCCTGGCCTGCTGAGTTCATCCAGCATTTTGTGTGTGACACCCACAGTAGACACCTGAAAGCCCTGGAACAACATGACTAAAGATCCTTCAAAAGACTTTGAGAATCAGCTGGAAGTTCAGACACAATAACAGCAGAGTACTGGAGGAGGCCAACATCTCCACCACTGTAAGGCAACACCAACTCCGATGGATAAGTCATGTCATCAGGATGCCTGACACATGCCTCTCCAAACAGATCCTTTACTTGTTGAAGGAAGGCTAGTGAGTCCCCAGTGGACAAAGAAGATGCTTCAAGAAACATGACATCGAAAAACTGGGAGGACATTGCACTCAGTAGATACACTGCTCAAGGTGGACTGCACTGATGAGAGCAACCTCTGCTGTGCCCCAGAGAGCAAGCTGCAGCTGTGGACGGAGAGAATGAACAACCGAAAGACCCAACCACTCCACTTGCCCACACTGCATCAGAGTATGTGGATCCCAGAATGGCTTCTACAGTCAATAGACAACCCATTAGGAGAACATCATACTCAACTCGAGTGATCACACTACTATCACATGACACTCCGAGTCTTTTGCTATCCACACAATTGAAGAAGATGGGGATTAAAAGTCCAGTCTCTGGAGCAGAAGAAAGTACCTATAAAGAAAGCCATGCCAGGTTTTTAAAAGATGAAGAAAACATTCATGCAAAAGATGATAGAAGTAAGAAGTACGGTTACCAGTAATGGAAAGGGCAATGAGGTTATCCAATATTCTGATTGTCAGTTGCTAGCAACTAACAATGATAGCACAGCAATTAGTACAATGCCAATACAGAATCAGAGTTCAGGGTTCAATTCCCCTGTCATCTGCAAGCAAATTTGTACATTCCTTCCCATGACCACATGGGTTTCCTCCAGGTGCTCCGGTTTCCTCCCATAGTCCAAAGAATGCCGGTTAATAGGTCATTGCAACTTGTCCCATGATTAGGCTGCTGATAAATTAATGGGATGTTGGGTGGTGCAGCTCGAAAGGCCTACTTTGTGCTGTATCAAATAAATAGGCAGGTTTTGTCCGGTCTTCCACTAGTGCCTATTTGTGCTCATTTCATTATAGGAAGGATGTGAAAGCTTTGGAGATGGTGTAGAGATTTACCACAATGCTGCCTGAATTACAGGGCATATATTATGAGTAGAGGTTGAGTGAGTCAGGATTTTTCTTTTTGGAGCAAAGGACAGCTAACTTGATAGAGGTGTACAAGATGATAAGAGGCATAGACTGAGTGGACTGCGAACACCCTTTACCCAGGCTGAAAATGGCTAATACGGGAGGGTATAATTTTAAGGAGATTGGATATAAGCTTGGGGGGGGGGGGGGGATGTCAGAGGTAGGTTGTTTCAACACACTGACTTGTGGGTGCATGGTGTTACCACACTGCCAGGGGTGGTGGTAGAGGCAGATACATTAGGGACATTTAAGAGACTCTTAGGCAGGCACATGAATACGAGGAAAATGGAGGGTTATGGAGAAGGAAGGGTTAGACTGATCTTGGAGTAGGTTTAAGGGTCAGCACAACATTGTGGGCCGAAGGGCCTGTGCTGTGCTGTACTGTCCAATGTTCTATGTCCTATTGCAGAAGTGACCAAGCACTGAAGAGACAATGATGTTTATGGGTCATACAACCTACATCTCGACAAATGCTGTTAACTCTGTGGCCCATTATCAGTTCTTAGCATGTCTGATATTTCAACTCTAGTGAGTCTTATTTAATATTCTTTCAAAATACTAGTACATGAAGAAGGTCGAACCACATCAATAAAGTTACTGTAATAATCACACACAAGTAGCGTATGGTCATGTGACTTACATGAATCAACACCAGCCTTTGCCCACACCCTAGACACGTGACGTGTGGATGTAGACATTCTTGGTAAACATCGAGAGTCCAACCATGTTAGTGTATTGTTTCAGCTCAGATAACATCCCAGGTCAATAGAAACAGTCTCCAGCTTAGTTCACCAAGGGTCAAAGTGTGGATGAAGACGCTTCACTATTTCTGACTTGACCCTAGATCAGACTTGTTGAATAACGTCTCATGGGTCATTCTGAATTGTGTCATCTATAATGTGCATCTCCATCTGGAAGTATTTCATGCTGGTCAATTGTGGGTAATGACCTCTAGCAGGTATAATTTGTTCAATGCATTTGCCAACATTAGCTGTCTTAATATGCTGACAAGATATCAACTTCAGCACTCCTCCTCCTCCAATCTGAATGCCCTGCCTACCACTCTCTCTGCATCAGTCCCAATCTTACCACCAAACCCACAGACAACATGGGTGCCAACGCACTGACCTCTACCTACTGAAGCCAAGCGGTCTCTTCATTCCTACCCCTTGAAGAGGACCCCACTACAGACCATCAGAAAACTGTCTCCAACACCATCGCTGACTGCATCCACTCTAGAGAACTCTCATCCACTGCCACCAAACTCATAGTTCTCTTACCCTGCTTGCTTCTACTTCCTACTCAAGATCCATAAACCAGACTGTCTATATAGGCTTATTGCCTCTGCCTGCTCCTGCCCGACTGAACGTGTGCCCTCATATCTTGATTCCATTCTATCCACCCCTTGGTTCAGTCCCTTTCCAACTAAATCCATGACACTTCTCATGCCCTGGATCTCCTCAGTAACTTTCAGTTCCCTAGCCCTGACCGCCTCATCTTCACCATGGATGTCCAGTCCTTAAACACATCTATCCCCCATCAAGAAGGCCTCAAAGCTGTCCGCTTCTTTCCTCCACTACCTCCTTCTTCCATCTGGCAGAACTGGTCCTCACCCTCAACAATTTTGCCTTTGGTTCCTCCCACTTCCTCCAAACTGGAAGGGTAGCCATGGGCACTCGCATGGGCCCAGCTGTGTCTGCCTCTTCGTTGGCTACATACAACATTCAAAAACCTTCCCCATTTAAACTCCTCAACTCTTCCTCTGCTATCCTCTCGATTTTCAACCTTCCAACCTGCCCTTAAATTCACTTGGTCCATCTCTGACATCTCTTGTTTGTGATCTGACACCTCCCTCTTCTTCCTCGATCATTCTGTCTCCATTTCTGGAGACAGACTGTCAATCAACATCTTTTATAAACCTACTGATTCCCATAGTTATTGGAACTATACCCCTTCCCACATTAGCTCGTATAAAATGCAGTTTCTTTGCCTCTTCTGCATCTGTTCCTAGGACGCAGCTTTCCATTCCAGTACATCAGAGATGTTCTCCTTCGTGAAGAATGGGATTTCCTTCCCTGCAATGTTGATGCTGCCTTCACCCAAATCTCCCTCATTTCCCGAACATCAGTGCTCACTCTGACTCCCCACTGCGTTGATAGTGATAGAGTTCCTCTTGTCCTCGCCTACCACCCTATCAACCTCCGCATCCAACAAATCATCTTGCACAATTTCCACCATCTCCAGAGGGGTCTTACAACTAAGCATATCTTTACTTACTTCCCCAAACCCCTGCTTTTATGCCCTCAATCTCCTCATTAACTTTCAATTCCCTGGCACTGACTGCCTCATCTTCACCATGATTGTTCGTTCCCTCCATGGTTTGCTTGTCCATTTACCCTTCCCCGCTAATCTCCCTCCCGGCACTTATGCCTGCAAGTGGTCAAAGTGCTCCAGCTGCCCACTCACCTGCTCCCTCACCTCCATTCAGGGCCCCAAACAGTCCTTCCAGTTGAAGCAACATTTCACCTGTGAATCTACTGTGGTCGTCTATTGTGTCCAGTACTCCTGATGCAGTCTCCCCTACCTCGGTGAGACCTGTGCAAATTGGGGGACCACTTCATCAAGCACTTCCACAGCATCCGCCACAAGAGGGACTTCCCAGCAGCTAAACATTTTAATTCCGATTCCCATAACCGTTCCAACATGTCGATCCATGACCTCCTTTTGTGCTAAGATGAGGCCACTCTCAGGGTGGAAGAGCATTACCTTATATTCCAACTGGGTGGCCCCCAATCTGATGGCATGAACATTGATTTCTCCTTCCAGCAGATGAATTCCCCCCTCTCCACTCTGACCTTTTACCCCTTCTCAACCGCCTATTACTTCCCCCTGGGTCCCCTCCTTCTTCCTTCTCACCTATACTCCACTCTCCTCTCTTATCAGATTCCTTCTTCTCCAGCCCTTGACCTTTCCCACCCCCCCAGCTTCATCTATCATCTTCCAGCTAGCCTCATTCCCCTCCACCCACCCTTTTATTCTAGCATCTTACCCCTTCCTTCTCAGCCTTGAAGAAGGGTCTTGACATGAATCATTGACTATCTATTCATCTACATAGTTGCTGCCTGACCTGCTGAGTTTCTCCAGCTTTTGTGTGTGTTCCTTCGTCTGATACTTTTACATTGTGCTCTCAGTGTTATTTTCTGAGTTCTCTTTGGTGTGCTGTTTAGCATTTGAAAGTCATTGTTACTGCTTCCTCATTCACCATCTCTCAACCATAGGGTTTTCAACTTGTCACAAACACAATTGCCAAGAATTCTTTCTTAACTTACTGATATCATATTTGTTTCGTTTTATTGTCATATGTACCAAGATACAGAGAAAAGTTTGTAAGCACAAAATACTCTGCAGATGCTGGGGTCAAAGCAACACACACAACACGCTGGAGGAACTCAGCAGGTCGGGCAGCATCCGTGGAAACGAACAGTCAACATTTCAGGCCAAGACCATTTGTCAGGACGCAGAAAAGTTTGTCTTGTGTACTGTTCGTACAGATCAAATCATTACACCGTGCATTGACATAGAACAACGTAATACAATAACAGAATAAAGAGTAACAGCTACAGAGAGAGTGCAGAGCAGATAAACAATAAAGTATAAGATCATAATGAGGTAGATTGTGACATCAAGAGTCCACCTTATTGTACAAGTGGTCTAATCATGAGTTTGATAGCAGCAGGACAGAAGCGGTTCTTGAACCTGGTCTGAACTTGTCTCTGCTTCATCTAGTGCCCTTCATATAATAACTATTGGCTTTCCATTCTGCACTGTCATTGCTCCGTCCGTACTGAGATGCTTCACATTATGGAGATACTTCTTTCATAGTAGCAATGATTCAGTCCCAGAGCCTCTGTCAGTGTTTCTCCCCAAAATCACTCTGCATTTTTCTCTGTTAAATTCTGAGCAGCTTCACCCTGCCTGGTCGATCAAGAAAATTTTGAAGGTATCAAACAGTCTTAATGAATATTGCATACAAGCATGTTAGTGTTGGTATTTCCATATTGATAGAACTTTGGCTCAATTGACACAAGACCTTTCAAATCAAAGCTTCTCATGTTAGGGACCTCAGCCTTCAATTCCTGGGTGCCAGCATCCTGGAGGACCAAGCACAGACCCAATCATGAAGAACATATGCCTGCAGCTATACTTCATTAGGCGTTTGTGGAGATTTGGCATGTCACTAGAGACTCTGGAAAAGTTCTGCTGATAAATAGTGGACAAGATCCAGACACAACTCTCCACCAACGACACGCAGCATATGGCAAGGTCTGCACACCATCGCAGACTTCAGAGCTAAACGCAGTGGTGCTGCCAACATCGCTGCCTCTCTCCCAGATGAGCTAAATCTTCTTTACTCTCGGTTCGATGTCTCCAGCACTGAGCCCCTGAGGAGAGCCGCTGACGACCTGCATCTCGGTCATCTCTGAGGCTGAAGTTCGCAGGTGTTTCCTACGAGTGGACGGTCACAAGGCTGCGGGACCGGACGGCATCCCAGGACGGGTACTCGGAGTGTGCGCGGCACAACTGGCAGGTGTGTTTACAGACATTTTTAATCTCTCCCTCTCCCAGTGTAGAGTGCCCTCCTACTTCAAAACACCCACCATTGTTCCTGTACCTAAAAAGACCAGGGTAACATGTCTGAACGACTGGTGTCCTGTCGCACTCACCTCAATAATAAGCAAATGCTTTGAGAGGCTGGTCAAGGATTACATCTGCAGCATGATACCACCCACACTGGACCCCCTTCAATTCACCTACCGACACAACTGATCGACAGATGATGCAATAGCCACAGCTCTACACACTGTCCTTGCACATCTGGAGAAGGAGGCTTATGTGAGAATGCTGTTCTTGGACTACAGTTCAGCATTCAACACCATAATTCCCTCCAGGCTCGACAGGAAGCTCAGAGACCTCGGCCTTCACCCTGCCTTGTGCTGCTGGATCCTGGACTTCCTGTCAGATCTCCGGCAGGTAGTAAGAGTGGGCTCCCTCACCTCTGCCCCTCTGACCCTCAACACAGGTGCCCTCAGGGCTGTGTCCTAAGCCCCTCCTTTACTCTCTGTATACCCATGGCAGCGTGGCCACACACAGCTCCAATCTGCTAATTAAATTTGCTGAGGATATGGAGCTTAATCAAGATGGCGCTCAACAGTGACTCCTTTGCTTGCATCTTCCGAAACAGCTCTATTTCTATCTTTAATATCTCTATTTTTCCCTTTCAGGGTTCTTTTGAAGACCCTGACCTGGAGTTACACGCTGACTTTGGTTCTTTGCGGGAATGGGACCCGCTCTCGGGGTGTCATGACTGGCCATTATCCAACATGCCAAGGGCACAGCTTAAGAGTTCGGCAGTACCACAGGATTAAAGCCAGGACCAACAGGCTCCGGGACAGCACCTTCCACAGGCCATCAAGCTGATTAATTCACACTGATATAATTGTATTTCTATGCTATATTAACTGTCCTACTGTACATACTATTTATTACGAATTACTATACATTGCAGATTTCACATCTAGACGGACATGTAACATAAAGATTTTTACTCCTCAGGTATGTGAAGAATGTACCTACTCCCCAGCACCTTAAACCTGTGCCCTCGTGACAGCCATTTCAGCCCTGAGAAAAAGCCTCTGACTATCCACACAATCAATGTCTCTCATCATCTTTTACACCTCTATCAGGTCACCTCTGTTCCTCCTTCGCTCCAAGGAAAAAAGGCCCAGTTCACTCAACCTATTCTCATAAGGCATGCTCCCCAATCCAGGCAACATCCTTGTAAATCTCCTCTGCACCCTTTCTATGGCTTCCACATCCTTCCTGTAGTGAGACGACCAGAACTGAGCACAGTACTCCAAGTGGGGTCTGACTAGGGTCCTACATAGCTGCAACATTACCTCTCGGCTCCTAAATTCAATTCTACGATTGATGAAGGCCAATACACCATACGCCTTCGTAACCACAGAGTCAACCTGCACAGTTGCTTTGAGTGTCCTATGGACTCGGACCCCAAGATCCCTCTGATCCTCCACACTGCCAAGAGTCTCACCATTAATACTATATTCTGCCATCATATTTGACTTACCAAAATGAACCACTTCACATTTATCTGGGCTGAACTCCATCTGCCACTTCTCAACCCAGTTTTGCATCCTATCAATGTCCTGCTGTAACCTCTGACAGCCCGCCACACTATCCACAACACCTCCAACCTTTGTGTCATCAGCAAATTTACTAACCCATCCCTGAAATTTCTCATCCAGGTCATTTATAAAAATCACAAAGAGTAGGGGGTCCCAGAACAGATTCCTGAGGCACACTACTGGTCACCGACCTCCATACAGAATATGACCCGTCTACAACCACTCTTTGCCTTCTGTGGGCAAGCCAGTTCTGGATCCACAAAGCAATGTCCCCTTGGGTCCCATGCCTCCTTACTTTCTCAATAAGCCTTGCAGGGGATACCTTATCAAATGCCTTGCTGAAATCCATATACACTACATCTACTACATCAATGTGTTTAGTCACATCCTCAAAAAATTCAATCAGGCTCGTAAGGCACGACCTGCCTTTAACAAAGCCATGCTGACTATTCCTAATCATATTATACCTCTCCAAATGTTTATAAATGCTGCCTCTCAGGATCTTCTCCATCAACTTACCAACCACTGAGGTAAGACTCACTGGTCTATAATTTCCTGGTTTATCTCTACTCCCTTTCTTGAATAAAGGAACATTCGCAACCCTCCAATCCTCTGTAACTTCTTCCGTCCTCATTGATGATGCGAAGATCATCACCAGAGGCTCAGCAATCTCTTCCCTCACCTCCCACAGTAGCCTGGGGATACATCTCATCTGTTCCCAGCGAATTATCCAACTTGATGCTTTCCAAAGGCTCCAGCATATCCTCTTGCTTAATATCTACATGCTCAAGCTTTTCAGTCTGCTGCAAGTCCTCACTATAATCACTAAGATCCTTTTCCATAGTGAATACTGAAGCAAAGTATTCATTAAGTACCTCTGCTATTCCCTCTGGTTCCATACACACTTTCCCACTGTCACACTTGATAGGTCCTATTCTTTCACGTTTTATCCTCTTGCTCTTCACATTCTTGTAGAATGCCTTGGGGTTTTCCTTAATCCTGCCCGCCAAGGCCTTCTCATGGACCCTTCTGGCTCTCCTAATTTCCTTCTTAAGCTCCTTCCTAGTAGCCTTATAATCTTCTAGGTCTCTAACATTACCTAGCTCTCTGAACCTTTTGTAAGCTTTTCTTTTCTTGACTAGATTTATTACAGCCTTTGTACACCACAGTTCCTGTACCCTACCATAACTTCCCTGTCTCATTGGAACGTAACTACACAGAACTCTACACAAGCTTCATTTCCTTCACCATCAGATTTGTGAACAATCTAGGAAACTGAGAACACTAACTCAATATTCACCTTTTGTATTGTTCAGCTCTGTATGTCACAGTATTTTTTTATATCTTACATTGTATGGCTGCCACAAAAGAACAATTTTCAAATCTTTCCTCTAAAATGTCACTTTGTCTTCCTTTAGCAGCACTGCTCTGGTGTGGAGATGCCTCAGCTTTACCTTGATCCTGTTTCCCATCCTTCTGCAAGACTTCAGAATTTACATTCACAAAATGATCTGAAGTGACTTCTATTTCCTCAAGTCCTGACACGAACGCGTGCATTTATTTTGGAAAACGTTTAGTACAAAGCTCTCCCGAATTATATTCATTTCCAGACCCACCTTAAATATATCTGTAAAATCATTCCATATGAAGGCTGTTCATCTAACCTAATGCTAATACCCATTTTAAGCAGGCAAATTCATGAAAATGTATGCACTCTGTCGACACAAGGCTGAATTGTTTTCAGCTGTGGTGAGATGTGGAACTGATGTGGGCTGTTCTTGCAGAAATATGCTTCCAGGACACTATCCATGCAGCACGAAGTTTCAGGCCATGTCACTCAGAGAGATTTGTTTTTGTGACTTTATGTTTTTCTGCCACTGTAATTCTATGTGCTGTGAGCTGTATGTGACTGTTAGTTCTGTTTTTTGCACCTTGGCCACAGAGGAACACTGTCTGGTTTGGCTGGGTATGGTTGAATAGCAATTGAACTTGAACTTGATATCTTTCAGCACTGTCAATAGAAAATCCTCTCCTAACACATTTTTTAAGACTCAGGAATTAAACCTATATACTGTGATCCAGCCTTCTTTATTTTGGTGAAAATATTGGAGACAGAATTATTGCTTAAGGAATATTTGTTGCAAAGCTTGTATGAAAGATTGCCTTCCCTGGAGAATGTAAAGGAACCGGTTGCCCACAAGAGGGCGATATTCTCCAATGTCTCGTCGATACGGTATTATTCATAACGTCAAAGTGAAAATCGAGCGATCAGATGCTGTCTTGCTGATTTGTACAGGTTGCCTGTTCGTATCTGCGAGATAAAACAATGCCCTTGTAAAAAAAAACACGCAAAGTTAGCAAAAAAAATCTTTCTTTTCGAAAATATTGTTTTAAAACAATGGCAAAGAAAATCTATTTCTTACACTAATTATTTCCAAAACATTTGAATAATAAATTCGACCAGAGGGAAGTCTTAGATTTTGCTCAGTCTGTATCTTTATCTTTCTCTCTGTAATGTATATGTATGTTTGAGTCTGTCAAAGTTACCACTTTACACGTAAAAATGCTCATTTTTCAGATTTCTGACTTCTGACAGGTAGCCAAGAATTTTAAACACCAGAGATTCTGCAAATGCTGGAAATCGCAACCGGTTCACGGGTGAAGTGTTGCCTCACCTGACAGATTGTCTGAGGCCCTGAGTGGAGTGAGGGGGGAGGTAAATGGACAGAAATGGCATTTCTGCTATGATGTGAGTGGGCAGGAACTGCACTTTCCTTAGCTATCTGCAGTGTTTTCATTCAGCACTTATCATTCTTTCACATCTAAGTAATGTTGCAGAAGATCACCTGCTCATTTCACCCTGTTTGGATTTATTGTCAGAAACACATAGAATTGTAGGCTCATAGAAATAGACAGCTTGGCACAGCGTTCAAGGATCAAGATTGTTTAATGTAATTTCCTGTACACAATTGTAAGGAGAACAGAATACTCTTACTCTGGATCCACAAAAACAGTCAAATAAAGAATACAATAATAATTTTAAAATACACACTCAAAATAAATACAAATACAAAAGGTAGTTTATACACGTAGATTGATTGCATGTCCGTAAAATGACACTGGTCTGTACATAAGGTTACTGACAGGAAATAATAAAGTAGTGGTGGAGTTAGTGGGTGGAGTGTTGATCAGTTATCTTCCTGGGGAAAGTAACTGCCTGATCCTGGTGTGGATGCTATGTAACCTCCTCCCTGACACGAGTGAGACAAACAGTCCATGAGCAGGGTGGGTGGGATCATACATGATGCTACTGGCCCATGTACTCACTGCAAAAGTTGTGTTGAGGATAGTCCCAATTCCCAGCTTTTATTCCCTAATCCTGAGGAACACTGAATATTAAAGTGTTCATCTTGTCACTTGAAATGTACCGAGGATTTTTGCATCCATCACCCTTCCAAATAGCAAGTTCCAGTCCCAACCATTCTTTGGGTGGGAACATTTGTTTCTACTAAATGTTTCACCAGTCACTTTAAATATGTTATTCACTCAGTGGCCGCTTTATTAGGTACACTTTACACCTGCTTGTTAATGCAAATATCTAATCAGCTGGTCATGTGGCAGCAACTCAATGCATAAAAGCATGCAGACATGGTCAGGAGGTTCAGTTGTTGTTCAGGCCAGACGTCAGAATGGGGAACAAAATATGATGTAAGTGACTTTGACTGTGATATCCCAAGGACGAGGCCTGGAAGACTAGCGTGCCTTCAGGGTGCTAGATTTTCATGGCTCTGGAGATGGGCTGATTCAAGGCTGATGCCCCTGACTGAGGCATCGCGGGAGAACACGCAACATCAAGAGCAGCGGGTTTACCCCGGGGGCTGTGTGTCCAGAGACCTGACTCTCTGGGTGCAGAGCTTAGAAATAGCAACACAACAGACTTTCAACATCCCAAATCTGCGAGTTGTTTGTTATGTCCCCCCTCTCACTGTGAAATGGGGACACCTCCCTTTCCCTTGTTAGGAAGAGAGAGGGCCTGTGCTATGTCAGATTACCTGGTGACCGAGTAGTCTTTGGGGTTCTGCAAGTCTGTGTCCTCATTGATGCTTTTCTGCACATTTGAGTGCTTAGTGGAGAGTACCAATGCTGGCGGGGGTGGGGTCGTTGCCTTGTGCTACTTGTGGGGGCGGGGGTGGGGGAGCTGAGGGTCTAATGTTTAACTGTCTTTAATTCTTTGGGGCACTCCTGTTTTTGTGGATGTTTGTGAAGAAAAATAATTTCAGGAAGTATATTGAATAATTTCTCTGACATTAAATGTACCGAATGAACCTATTGAAATGATTGTTGGTGCCAGATGGGGTGGTTTGAGTATCTCAGAAACTGCTGATCTCCTGGGACAGCCTCTAGAGCTTACAGAGGATGACATGAAAAGCAAAGAACATCCAGTGGGCAGCAGTTCTGTGGGTGAAATTGCATTGTTCATGAGAGAGCTCAGAGGAGAATGGCCAGACTGGTACAAGCTGACAGGAAGGTGACAGGAACTCAAATAAACACACATTACAACAGTGGTGTGCAGAAGAGCGTCCCTGAATGCACAAAATGTCAAACCTTGAAGTGGATGGGCTACAGCAGCAGAAGACCACAATTATACAGTCAGTGACTATTAGGAACAGGATGTACCTCATGAAGTGGCCATGAGTTTATGTCTCTGAGGTACTTCCCACTCTGCTGGCAGCAATGAGTGCTTCCTGTCTTCCTGTCCGACCCTCTCAGTGAAGATCATTGTTAACAAAAAGCAGAAATGTTGAAGGTGGTCAGTAGACCAGATACCAATCATGAGCTACAGAACAGAGAACGGTGAAAACACAAAGATGGTTGAGCAGCTTCGGTGGAAAGAGAAACAGACTTAATGTTTCAAGTGGGGGAAGCCTCCATAATAGTTCAATAGTTCCATTTAATATCAGAGAATATATGCAACAAACAACCGGAAAGGCTGCTTCTTCACAGGCATCCCTATAAACAGAAAAGAGGCAACAATGGTTTAAAGTTTTAAGAGAGGGTGGGACAAATGAAAGTGGCAGTTCCCTGTCACAGTGGTGACCTGCTGAGAGAGAACTTGCAGCAATTGAGGGGTCAGCAATGGAAGTTGTGAGCAGTTTCGAGATGCTAGACATCGACAATACAAACGGTCTTTCCTGGGCCCAACACATTGATGCAATCAGAATCAGAATCCGTTTATTATCACATTAAAAACAATAAAATACAATAAGAAATACTCACTAGACGAAGGCTCACCAGAGGCTCTACTTCATTAGGAGCTTGAGGTGATCTGGTGTGTCAGCAAAAGCTCAAGCACACTTCTGCAGATGTATCAGATAGAGCGATCAAGATGCCAATGCAATGGATCGTCAGAGGCTGCAGGGCATTATAGACACATCCAGCGCCATTGTGGGTACAGTCTCCCATTACAGAGGATGTCTTCAAAAGGTGATACCTCAAGAAAGGCAGATTCCATCTTTAAAGACCCTCAGCACCAGTGCCATGCCCTTTTCTCATTGCTACCATCAGGTAAAGAAGCCTAAAGGAGTCACACTCAAAGTTTTAGGAATAGCTTATTCCCCACTACCTTCAGAGAGCATGAACCCATGAACACTACCTCACTATTCAACTTCTGCATTACTTATTCTTCAAGGTTAATTAATGTTACAGAACTCATGTGCAAGGAGAATAAAATATTTGTTACTACAGATCTGATGCAGCCTATAAAAAACAGTGAGATACAGAAAACAATAATTTTTTAAAAAACAATGAATATAAATACCATGGACAGTTTCTATACAGTTTGATTAGATGTCCTTGAGACAATGATAGGCACAGCAGTGCCTGTACATCAAGTAACAGACAGGAAATGATAAAGTTGAGCTGCTTGAGGTTGAGGAAGGGTGGGTGAGTAGGTCGAGGTGTGGAGGGTGGATTATTGGGTGGAGATGTGGAGGGTGGATTATTGGGTGGAGGTGTGGAGGGTGGGTTAGTGGGTGGAGGTGTGGAGGGTGGGTTAGTCTGTGGAGGGGTGGGTTAGTGGGTGGAGGTGTGGAGGGGTGGTTTATTGGGTGGAGGTGTGGAGGGTTGGTTATTGAGTGGAGGTGTGGAGGGTGGGTTATTGGGTGGATGTGTGGAAAGTGGGTTACTAGGTGGAGTGTGGAGGGTGAGTTAGTGGGTAGAGGTGTGGAGGGTATGTTAGTGTGTGGAGGTGTGGAGGGTTGGTTATTGGATGGAGGTGTGGAGGGTGGATTAGTGTCTGGAGGTGTGGAAGGGTGTGTTAGTGGGTGGAGGTGTGGAGGGGTGGATTATTGGGTGGAGTGTGGAGGGTGAGTTAGTGTGTGGAGGTGTGGAGGGTTGGTTAGTGGGTGGAGGTGTGGAGGGTGGGTTAGTGGGTAGAGGTGTTGAGGGTGGGTTATTGGGTGGAGGTGTGCAGGGGTGGATTATTGGGTGGAGGTGTGGAGGGTGGTTTATTGGATGGCGGTCTGGAGGGTGGGTTAGTGGATGGAGGTGTGGAGGGTGGATTAGTGTCTGGAGGTGTGGAAGGGTGTGTTAGTGGGTGGAGGTGTGGAGGGATGGATTATTGGCTGGAGGTGTGGAGGGTGAGTTAGTGGGTAGAGGTGTGGAGGGTTTGTTAGTGTGTGGAGGTGTGGAAGGGTGCATTATTGGGTGGAGGTGTGGAGGGTGGATTAGTGGGTGCAGGTGTGGAGGGGTGGATTATTGGGTGGAGGTGTGGAGGGGCGGTTTATTGGGTGGAGGTGTGGAGGGTGGGTTAGTCTGTGGAGGGGTGGTTTATTGGGTGGAGGTGTGGAGGGATGGATTATTGGCTGGAGGTGTGGAGGGTGAGTTAGTGGGTAGAGGTGTGGAGGGTTTGTTAGTGTGTGGAGGTGTGGAGGGTGGGTTATTGGGTGGAGGTGTGGAGGGTGGATTAGTGGGTGCAGGTGTGGAGGGGTGGATTATTGGGTGGAGGTGTGGAGGGGCGGTTTATTGGGTGGAGGTGTGGAGGGTGGGTTAGTGGGTGGAGGTGTGGAGGGGTGGTTTATTGGGTGGAGGTGTGGAGGGTTGGTTATTGGCTGGAGGTGTGGAGGGTGAGTTAGTGGGTAGAGGTGTGGAGGGTTTGTTAGTGTGTGGAGGTGTGGAAGGGTGCATTATTGGGTGGAGGTGTGGAGGGTGGATTAGTGGGTGCAGGTGTGGAGGGGTGGATTATTGGGTGGAGGTGTGGAGGGGCGGTTTATTGGGTGGAGGTGTGGAGGGTGGGTTAGTCTGTGGAGGTGTGGAGGGTGGGTTATTGGGTGGAGGTGTGGAGGGTGGATTAGTGGGTGCAGGTGTGGAGGGGTGGATTATTGGGTGGAGGTGTGGAGGGGCGGTTTATTGGGTGGAGGTGTGGAGGGTGGGTTAGTCTGTGGAGGGGTGGGTTAGTGGGTGGAGGTGTGGAGGGGTGGTTTATTGGGTGGAGGTGTGGAGGGTTGGTTATTGGCTGGAGGTGTGGAGGGTGAGTTAGTGGGTAGAGGTGTGGAGGTGTGGAGAGGTGCATTATTGGGTGGAGGTGTGGAGGGTGAATTAGTGGGTGCAGGTGTGGAGAGGTGGATTATTGGGTGGAGGTGTGGAGGGTGAGTTAGTGGGTGGAGGTGTGGAGGGGTGGTTTATTGGGTGGAGGTGTGGAGGGATGGATTATTGGCTGGAGGTGTGGAGGGTGAGTTAGTGGGTAGAGGTGTGGAGGTGTGGAGAGGTGCATTATTGGGTGGAGGTGTGGAGGGTGAGTTAGTGGGTAGAGGTGTGGAGGTGTGGAGGGGTGGATTATTGGGTGGAGGTGTGGAGGGGCGGTTTATTGGGTGGAGGTGTGGAGGGTGGGTTAGTCTGTGGAGGGGTGGGTTAGTGGGTGGAGGTGTGGAGGGGTGGTTTATTGGGTGGAGGTGTGGAGGGATGGATTATTGGCTGGAGGTGTGGAGGGTGAGTTAGTGGGTGGAGGTGTGGAGGGTTTGTTAGTGTGTGGAGGTGTGGAGGGTGGGTTATTGGGTGGAGGTGTGGAGGGTGGATTAGTGGGTGCAGGTGTGGAGGGGTGGATTATTGGGTGGAGGTGTGGAGGGGCGGTTTATTGGGTGGAGGTGTGGAGGGTGGGTTAGTCTGTGGAGGGGTGGGTTAGTGGGTGGAGGTGTGGAGGGGTGGTTTATTGGGTGGAGGTGTGGAGGGTTGGTTATTGGCTGGAGGTGTGGAGGGTGAGTTAGTGGGTAGAGGTGTGGAGGTGTGGAGAGGTGCATTATTGGGTGGAGGTGTGGAGGGTGAATTAGTGGGTGCAGGTGTGGAGAGGTGGATTATTGGGTGGAGGTGTGGAGGGTGAGTTAGTGTGTGGAGGTGTGGAGGGTTGGTTAGTGGGTGGAGGTGTGGAGGGTGGGTTAGTGGGTAGAGGTGTGGAGGGTGGATTAGTGTCTGGAGGTGTGCAGGGGTGGATTATTGGGTGGAGGTGTGGAGGGTGGTTTATTGGATGGCGGTCTGGAGGGTGGGTTAGTGGGTGGAGGTGTGGAGGGTGGATTAGTGTCTGGAGGTGTGGAAGGGTGAGTTAGTGGGTAGAGGTGTGGAGGGTTTGTTAGTGTGTGGAGGTGTGGAAGGGTGCATTATTGGGTGGAGGTGTGGAGGATGGATTAGTGGGTGCAGGTGTGGAGGGGTGGATTATTGGGTGGAGGTGTGGAGGGGCGGTTTATTGGGTGGAGGTGTGGAGGGTGGGTTAGTCTGTGGAGGGGTGGGTTAGTGGGTGGAGGTGTGGAGGGGTGGTTTATTGGGTGGAGGTGTGGAGGGATGGATTATTGGCTGGAGGTGTGGAGGGTGAGTTAGTGGGTAGAGGTGTGGAGGGTTTGTTAGTGTGTGGAGGTGTGGAGGGTGGGTTATTGGGTGGAGGTGTGGAGGGTGGATTAGTGAGTGCAGGTGTGGAGGGGTGGATTATTGGGTGGAGGTGTGGAGGGGCGGTTTATTGGGTGGAGGTGTGGAGGGTGGGTTAGTCTGTGGAGGGGTGGGTTAGTGGGTGGAGGTGTGGAGGGGTGGTTTATTGGGTGGAGGTGTGGAGGGTTGGTTATTGGCTGGAGGTGTGGAGGGTGAGTTAGTGGGTAGAGGTGTGGAGGTGTGGAGAGGTGCATTATTGGGTGGAGGTGTGGAGGGTGAATTAGTGGGTGCAGGTGTGGAGAGGTGGATTATTGGGTGGAGTGTGGAGGGTGAGTTAGTGTGTGGAGGTGTGGAGGGTTGGTTAGTGGGTGGAGGTGTGGAGGGGTGGTTTATTGGGTGGAGGTGTGGAGGGTGGGTTATTGGGTGGATGTGTGGAGAGTGGGTTACTAGGTGGAGTGTGGAGGGTGAGTTAGTGGGTAGAGGTGTTGAGGGTGGGTTATTGGGTGGAGGTGTGCAGGGGTGGATTATTGGGTGGAGGTGTGGAGGGTGGTTTATTGGATGGCGGTCTGGAGGGTGGGTTAGTGGGTGGAGGTTTGGAGGGTGGGTTATTGGGTGGAGATGTGGAGGGGTGGATTATTGGGTGGAGGTGTAAAGGGTGGGTTAGTGGGTGGAGATGTGGAGGGGCGGTTTATTGGGTGGAGGTGTGGAGGGTGGGTTAGTCTGTGGAGGGGTGGGTTAGTGGGTGGAGTTGTGGCGGGTTTGTTAGTGAGAGGAGTTGTGGAGGGGTGGATTATTGGCTGGAGGTGTGGAGGGTGAGTTAGTGGGTAGAGGTGTGGAGGTGTGGAGAGGTGCATTATTGGGTGGAGGTGTGGAGGGTGAATTAGTGGGTGCAGGTGTGGAGAGGTGGATTATTGGGTGGAGGTGTGGAGGGGCGGTTTATTGGGTGGAGGTGTGGAGGGGTGGATTAGTGGGTGGAGGTGTGGATGGTGGATTATTGTGCGGAGGGTGGGTTAGTGTGTGGAGGTGCGGAGGGTGGGTTAGTGTGTGGAGGTGTGGAGGGTGGGTTAGTGTGTGGAGGTGTGGACGGGTGGATTATTGGGTGGACGTGTGGAGGGTGAGTTAGTGTTTGTATGTGTGGAAGGTTAGTTATTGGATGGAGGTGTGGAGGGTGGGTTATTGGGTGGAGGTGTGGAGTGTGAGTTAGTGTGTGGAGGTGTGGAGGGTTTGTTAGTGGGTGGAGTTGTGGAGGGTTTGTTAGTTAGTGGAGGTGTGGAGGGTGGTTTAGTGTGTGGAGGTGTGGAAGGGTGGATTATTGGGTGGAGTTGTGGAGGGTGGTTTATTGGGTGGAGGTTTGGAGGGTGGATTAGTGTGTGGAGGTGTGGAGGTTCTGTTAGTGGGTGGAGGTGTGGAGGGTGAGTTATTGAGTAGTGTGGAGGGTGGGTTAGTTGGTGGAGGTGTGGAGTGGTGCATTATTGGTTGGAGGTGTAAAGGGTGGGTTATTGAGTGGAGGTGTGGAGGGTGGGTTAGTGGGTGGAGTTAAGGAGGTGTGGATTATTTGGTGGAGGTGTGGAGGGTGGGTTAGTGTGTGGAAGGGTGGGATAGTGGGTGGAGGTGTGGAGGGGTGGATTATTGGGTGGAGGTTTGGAGGGTGGATTAGTAGGTGGAGGTGTGGAGGGTGGGTTGGTGGATGGAGGTGTGGAGGGGGGATTATTGGTTGGAGGTGTAAAGGGTGGGTTATTGAGTGGAGGAGTGGAGGGTGGGTTAGTGGGTGGAGTTGTGGAGGTGTGGATTATTTGGTGGAGCTGTGGAGGGTGGGTTAGTGGGTGGAGGTGTGGAGGGTGGGTTGGTGGGTGGAGGTGTGGAGGGGTGGATTATTGGGTGGAGGTTTGGAGGGTGGATTAGTGTGTGGATGGGTGGGTTA
This sequence comes from Hemitrygon akajei, assembly GCF_048418815.1. Lineage (NCBI taxonomy): Eukaryota > Metazoa > Chordata > Chondrichthyes > Myliobatiformes > Dasyatidae > Hemitrygon > Hemitrygon akajei. The sequence goes on along the minus strand of NC_133142.1, from coordinate 72,263,009 downwards.
GTGGGTGGAGGTGTGGAGGGGTGGATTATTGGGTGGAGGTCTGGAGGGTGGTTTATTGGGTGGAGGTGTGGAGGGTTGGTTACTGGGTGGAGGTGTGGAGGGTGGGTTATTGAGTGGAGGTGGGTTAGTAGGTGGAGGTGTGGATGTTGGGTTATTGGGTGGAGGTGTGGAGGGTGGGTTATTGAGTGGAGGTGTGGAGGGGTGGACTAGTGGGTGGAGGTGTGGATGGTGGATTATTGTGTGGAGGGTGGGTTAGTTTGTGGAGGTGTGGATGGGTGGAGAGTGGGTTAGTGGGTTGAGGTGTGGAGGGTGAGTCAGTGGATAGAGGTGTGGAGGATTTGTTAGTGTGTGGTGGTGTGGAGGGTTGGTTATTGGATGGAGGTGTGGAGTGTGGGTTAGTGGGTGGAGTTGTGGAGGTTGTTTTAGTGGGTGGAGGTGTGGATGGTGGATTATTGTGTGGAGGGTGGGTTATTGAGTGGAGGTGTGGAGGGTGGGTTAGTGGGTGGAGGTGTGGAGGTTGTTTTAGTGGGTGGAGGTGTGGATGGTGGATTATTGTGTGGAGGGTGGGTTATTGAGTGGAGGTGTGGAGGGTGGGTTAGTGGGTGGAGGTGTGGAGGGTGGGTTAGTGGGTGGAGGTGTGGAAGGGTGGATTAGTGGGTGGAGGTGTGGATGGTGGATTATTGTGTGGAGGGTGGGTTAGTGGGTGGAGGTGTAGAGGATTGGATTATTGGATGGAGGTGTGGAGGGTCGGTTATTGGGTGTAGGGTGGGTTAGTAGGTGGTGGTGTGGATGTTGTGTTATTGGGTGTAGGGTGGGTTATTGGGTGGAGGTGTGGATGGGTGGGTTAGTATGTGGAGATGTGGAGAGTGGGTTAGTGGGTTGAGGTGTGGAGGGTGAGTTAGTGGATAGAGGTGTGGAGGGTTTGTTAGATGTGTGGAGGTGTGGAGGGTTGGTTATTGGATGGAGGTGTGGAGTGTGGGTTAGTGGGTGGAGGTGTGGAGGGTGTTTTCTTAGGTGGAGGTGTGGAGGGTGTTTTCTTAGGTGGAGGTGTGGAGTGTGAGTTAGTGAGTGGTAGTGTCGACAGTGGGTTATTGGGTGGAGGTGTGGAGGGTTGGGTTACTGGGTGGAGGTGTAAAGGGTGGGTTAGTATGTGGAGAGTGGGTTAGTGGGTTGAGGTGTGGAAGGTGAGTTAGTGGATGGAGGTTTGGAGGGTTTGTTAGATGTGTGGAGGTGTGGAGGGTGGGTTAGTGGATAGAGGTGTGGAGGGTTTGTTAGATGTGTGGAGGTGTGGAGGGTTGGTTATTGGATGGAGGTGTGGAGTGTAGGTTAGTGGGTGGAGGTGTGGAGGGTGTTATCTTAGGTGGAGGTGTGGAGGGTGTTTTCTTAGGTGGAGGTGTGGAGTGTGAGTTAGTGAGTGGTAATGTCGACAGTGGGTTATTGGGTGGAGGTGTGGAGGGTGGGTTAGTGGGTGGATGTGTGGAGGGTGGGTTACTGGGTGGAGGTGTGGAGGGTTTGTTAGTGAGTGGAGTTGTGGAGGGTTTGTTAGGGGGTGGAGGTGTGGACGGTGGGTTTGGGGGCGGAGGTGTGGAGGGTGGGTTAGTGGGTGGAGGTGTGGAGGGTTTGTTAGTGAGTGGAGTTGTGGAGGGTTTGTTAGTGGGTGGAGGTGTGGACGGTGGGTTAGTGGGTGGATGTGTGGAGGGTTTGTTAGTGAGTGGAGGTGTGGACGGTGGGTTTGGGGGTGGAGGTGTGGACGGTGGGTTTGGGGGTGGAGGTGCGGAGGGTTTGTTAGTGGGTGGAGTTGTGGAGGGTTTGTTAGTGAGAGGAGTTGTGGAGGGTGGGTTAGTGGGTGGAGGTGTGGAGGGTTTGTTAGTGAGAGGAGGTGTGGACGGTGAGTTAGGGGGTGGAGGTGTGGTTTGGCCTTACTGTTTGAGGAAAGTCACTCTTTGAGACTGGTGGTCCTGGTGTGAGTTCTGCAGCACCCCCTTCCTGATGGGAGTGGGACAAACAGTCATTGAGCCAGCCGTGCCTTTTCCAGCAGCTTTCTGCCTGTACTGAACGTCCTTGATGGCCCGTAGGCTGTTTGCGGTGTTGCACTGAGTTGCCATGACTACCCATTGTAGAGCCTCCTGTCCTCTGCCGTGCAGTTTCTGTCCCATTCACTGATGCAGCTGCTGCCCATCTGTAGAATGATTTGAGTATTGATGTGCATTTTGTCTTTTTAGTGTAACCCTTCGTAACTTGTCCTGCCTGCACTGTACTCCTGTTACAGAACAACTAGTGTCAGTGACAATAAACCTATTCTGATTCAATTTCTGTTTTAATTCTAGAATCCCAAGATATTTTTTTATTTGCATAGTCTTCTCCTGTTGCTGACTTCCTGTCACACCAGAACAAACAAAAATGAAAAACAAAACGCAAGTTACCACAGGTTAGAAGCTGTCAACTTGCATTACTGTCCACAAAACTAGTGGGATTAGTCATGTGGTTTCAGGATTTCTCACTTATAATTGAACAGTAAGCCCAAACACAAGTTCAATAATTCATAGCTAGGAATGCTTTGGTGAACTATTTGTTTTAGTTACTGCAGCTTGTAGGCCTAAATCATGGAAATCCCTAACAGTACTGTGGGAGTACCTTCATCACAAGGGCCGTGAGATAAAGGAGTGAGGTGGGCATTTTCTCAACAGTGGGAGACAAGTGTGGTTCTGCCAGACCTGGTAGATGAATAAATTTAAAAATGTGATTTCCACAAGTAAACACAAGTATTGTTTCAAACTGCTTCTGACCATAAGATGTAACTGGAACTGAAGAGATTAGTTGGGAGGAATCCAGTGAAAAATCGGCTGCATGGGATATTCCTGTCACTTTTCTCCTTGAAGTGGCAGAAGATGAGAGGTGACCTGATAGAGGTGTCCAAGATGATGAGAGGCATTGATCGTGTGGATTGTCGGAGGTTTTTCCCAGGGTTGAAATGGCTAACACGAGAGGGCACAGTTTTAAGGTGCTTGGATGTAGGTACAGAGGAGATGTCAGGGGTAAGTTTTATACGCAGAGGGTGATGAGTGCATGGAATGGGCTGCTGGCGATAGTGGTGGAGGCGGATACGGTAAGCAACTTTTAAGAGACTCCTGGATAGGTACACGGAGCTTAGAAAAATAGACGGCTATGGATAACCCTAGGTAATTTCTAAAGTAAGTACATGTTCTGCACATCATTGTGGGCCGAAAGGCCTGTATTGTGCTGTAGGTTTTCTATGTTTCTATGAAATGTAGAGGAGGTTTGACCCAAATGCAGAGCAGTGGAGATGATTTAGTAGTGAGCAAAATCCTTAATACCACACTGCAAAATATCAAGCTACAAGACGCCACAAAGCAAAAGAGAACAGATATTTAACATGACTAGGCAACTAGGTCACTGAAGGTGAGGAACATCTGGTTGAGGCCAGCAGGTTTGTGCGAGTGAACAAGGATGGTGGATGAGAGCTGGGTTTAAATCAGATGCAGGTGATGATTTGACAGCCAGTGGCAGAGACCCCTGCTGGACAGTGCCTGTATGTGCCTGCCTGACAACTTCAACAGATCAATAGCTGTGAATGTTACCAGTCAGTGCTGTGAACGTATGGCCAACTATATCCATGGTAACTATCAAGTACCTATCCATACGAATACCACTTTTAAGCACCTGTCTGTAAAGTTCTGGTTTTGAGATATTTTTTAAAATACGTAAGGGTCTTCAGCTTCAGAACCTCCTCATTCAGCATGTTCCAATTTCAGCCACCCCATGTGTGAAAAAAACTTCTTCAGAACCTCTTTAAGCCTCTTAGGCATTCCTTATACTCCAGCCTCTGATTTAAAACACATCTCCTGGGGAAGCATTTCTATCCACACTCCTCATAATTTTATGAACTATTTCTGTCAGCCTCCTCCGTTCCAAGGGGGAGATAAAGGACAGTGTCTCATGCCAGAAATAAGAACACTCCATCCTAGCCATCCACTGCTGAAGCTCCTCTGCAATACAATCATCTTTCATGTGGTGACCGAACAGTGCCCCAGGCTACACCCTGACCAGGTCAGATTTTAAATCCTAGGCACAAGAGATCCAAGAGATGTTGGAAATTTTGAGTCCTGATAAAGGGTCTTGGCCCTAAACATCAACTGTTTATTCCGTTCCATATGGCCTGCTGAATTGTTCTAGCATTTTGTACCTATTGCTCAGATTCTACTTTCATTCATAGATGATCTCTGTGTGACCCCTAGTGGTCTCCAGTGGTTCTACAGCTAGAAATAACATTGATTCTCAAGGCACAGACATGAAATCAGTGACATTTAATGCTCAGGCCAATATGAATTTGCAGATTAAACAGCAATTTGTGAGTGCGTAGGATTAGGCCACGGATTGGCCAATGGTTACAGTGACCAGGAAGAATGGATGTGAGGGTATAATGGGTTCCTCATTCCTCTCTTCACTAAAAAGTAGTTACTCACACTGCTGCTAGCCATTTTTATTTTATTTAGAGATACAACATGGATCTCTCTGGCCCTTCGGCCTTGAGCCACACCACTCAGCAACTCCCGATTTAACCCCAGCCTAATCACAGGACAATTTACAATGACCAATTACCCTACTAACTGGTACGCCTTTAGATTTTGGGAGGAAACTGGAAAGCCTTACAGAGAGTGAACATACTAATGTGCCAAATAGCCCCCTCTGCCATAAAGAAGTATGAACATGAACCAAAATCATGGCAGCCCGAGATGGAATTTAAGTTAATAAATAGACACTGTTGATCTTTAATTCCTATTAATACTGCTGATATGTAGAATTGATTTTAGTTTAACATGGATTTCAGTAAGGTAAGTGATAAGATTCCCCATGCAAGGCTCATTCAGAAAGTCAGGAGGCATGGGATCCAAGGAGAACTTGCTTTGTGGATCCAGAACTGGCTTGCCCACAGAAGACAAAGAGTGGTTGTAGACGGGTTATATTCTGCATGGACGTCGGTGACCAGTGGTGTGCCTCAGGGATCTGTTCTGGGACCCCCGCTCTTTGAGATTTTTATGAATGACCTGGATGAGGAAGTCGAAGGTGTATTATTAAGTCTGATGATGACACAAAGGTCGGGAGTGTTGTGGATGGTCTGGAGGGTTGTCAGAGTGGGACATCTGACATCAATAGGATGCAGAACTGGGCTGAGAAGTAGCAGATGGAGTTCAACCCAGATAAGTGTGAAGTGGTTGATTTTGGTAGGTCAAATTTGAAAACAGCAGAATATAGTATTAGTGGTAAGGCTCTTGGCAGTGTAGAGGATCAGTGAGATCATGGGGTCTATGTTTATAGGACATGCAAAGCTGCTGTGTAGGTTAACAATGTTGTTGAAAAGGCCTATGGTGTTTTGGCCTTCATCAACCGTGAGATTGAGTTCAAGAACCGTGATGTAATGTTACAGCTATATAAGACCTTAAGTGGAGTACTGTGTTCAGTTCTGGTTTCCTCACTACAGGAAGAATGTGGATACTATAGAGCGAGTGCAGAGATTTACAAGGATGTTGCCTGGATTGAAGAGCATGCTTATGAGAATAGGTTGAGAAACTCGGCCTTTTCTCTTTGGAGTGAAGGAGGATGAGAGGTGACCTGATAGAGGTGTATAAGAGGATGAGAGCCATTGATCATGTGGATAGTCAGAGGCTTTTTCCCTGGGCTGACATGGCTAACACGAGGGGCCATAGTTTTAAGGTGCTTGGAAGTAGGTACAAGGGGGATGTCAGGGGTAAGTTTTTCACACAGAGAGTGGTGGGTGAATGAAATACACTGCCAGCGACAATAGTAGAATCGGATATAATAGGGACTTTTAAGAGCCTCTTATATAGGTACATGGAGCTTAGAAAAATAGAGGGCTATGTGCTAGGGAAATTCTAGGCAGTTTCTAGAGTTTCATGGTCGGCACAACATTGTGGGCTGAAGGGCCTGTAATGTGCTGTAGATTTCTATGCTCTGTGTTATCCAGAGGATATCCTCATCAGTATTAGGTCAGTTGTTGTGCACAGGGATTCCAGACTGCAGACAGTGACGATTCTTGTTAGTCAACCTGACTGGCTTGTAATAACTGTACATTCCAAGAATATTCAGCAATGCAAAATTGCATTTCACTGAGACATCATTAAAGAGTCTGGAATGTTCTGTGGTCAAAACAGCCTGGACATTATAAATACCCTCTACCATTTTGTCTCCAGTATATACAAAGCTGCTTTTCAAACAGTGGGACGTTTTTGGTCAGATGACAGGAAATGAATATGTGTTTGTGTGAAGCGGCTGTAGTCATTACAGAAAGTATTGGAATGGAGAAAAACATACTTTCGAGCAGTTTTGTTTTTGGCTCTGTAATTAATCCTTATAGCACTGTTAATGCTGTAAACTATATTTTCAATATTTACTGCTGCCCTCTGAACATATGCAAATATTTGTGGGACTTGTCAAATCTGAAAAAATACACACGTTCGAATCTCTCCATGGCGATTTGTGCATTTAAGTTATAATAGTTCAATATTTCTATTTAAAATTGGAAAACGTACACAACATACTTCCTGAAATTCTTGTTCTTTGCAGACATCCATGAAAACTGAAGTGCCCCAAAGAATGAATGACAGTAAAAATGTTAGAACCCCAAAGCCCCGCTACCCCCCATGAGCAAGCGACAGTAAAGGCACAACCCTCCCCCTGCCCCCACTTTTTTCAGCAAAAACACATCAGCACCATCCACCCACCAAGCTAGCCATAGCAAAGCCCCCGAAAAAACCATAATCTGTAATACAACAAAAACTAATCATTCATCTGACAGGCCACAGGCCCTCTCTCTCTCCCTAATACAGGGACAGAGAGGTGTCACGCAGCGAGATGGGAGACATAAATAAAACAAATTGCTGATTTGCAATAATAAAGCTTGCCGTGTCACTTTTTTTTCCGAGTTCTCAGATTCGAGAATTGGCAACGAACTCTCCCCCACTAACAAGAGCAAGAAAGAGAGCACATGATCCTACAATTACAGTTATACAAATGTGGAAATTTTATATTTAAATTATTTATTATCGTTCATCATTTATATTTAAATTATGTATTATTGTTCATCATTTATATTTAAATTATATATTTGCAGATTTATACAACTATATAAATGTGGGAAATTGTAAATGTTTAAAGTAATAGAGCTCATGAGACTAAATGGGCTGAAGTTCAAAGTTCAGAGTAAATTTATTACCAGTGTATACATAAGTCACATATACAACCCTGAGATCCATTTTCTTGTGGACATACTCAATAAATCTGTAATAGAATCAATGGAAGGCTGCATCAACCTGGACATTCACCCAGTGTGCAGAAGACAACAAACTGTCAAATACAAAAAGTAATAATAACAAATAAGTAAGCAATAAATGGCCTCTTTTGCTTCTGTTTCCTCATCCCATCATATAAAAAAGTTAGATCCTTTTAAAGAAGGAGACCTGCCATTTCAGCCTTAATCTGCTCTACACGTCACTCTAGATCCACAGAAAAGTTGTTGACAACCACTTCTCTCTAAACGTGATCGATGAAGCCAGGTGGGTGGTGGAGTGGGGGGTCAGTTGAAGCAAGAAGCTGGGAGGTGATAGGTGGAAATGGTAACGGCTGCAGAAGAAGGTATCTTATAGAAGAGGAGAGTGGACTAGGGGAGAAAGGGAAAGAGGAGGAGCACCTGGGGGAGCTGATAGACAGGTGAGGAGAAGAGAAGAGTTAAATGGAGAACCAGAGTGGGGAATTAAAAAAAGAGGGGACTGGGAGGGGGAAAAAATTAACAAAAGTTGGAGAAATTGATATTCATGCCATCAGGTTGGAGGTTACCCAGACAGAATATGAGGTGTTTCTGGCCTATCCTGAAAGTGGCCTCATTGTTTCAGTAGAGGAGGCCATGGACCAACATGTTGGAACAGGAATGGGGATTGTTGACCTTCAGGAAATTCTGCTTTTAGCGAATGGAGCAAAGGTGCTTGTCAAAGCAGTCCTCCAATCTAAATTGAGTCTCACTAGTTCACACCTGGAGCACCAAATACAGTAGATAACCCCACAGATCTGCAGGTGAAGTGTTGCCTCACCTGAAAGGACAGACTGGGACCATGAATGGAGGTGAAGAAGGAGGTGAATGGGCAGGTGTAGCACTTCTTCCACTTTTAGGGATAAGTGCGAGGAGGGAGATTAGTGGGGACAGATGAATTGAAGAGAATCATGGAGGGAGCCTTCCCTGCGGAAAGTGGAGAGCAGGAAGGAGGTTTAGGATGCCACAGTAGCGTGGTGGTTAATGCAACGGTACTACAGAGTGTGTTGGAGTTCTGAGTTCAATTCCAAGGTCATCTGTAAGAAGTTTGTATATCCTTCCCATGAAGCCAGTGGATTTCATCCGGATGCTCCAATTTCCTCCCACATTCCAAAGACATGTTGATTAGTAGTCTAATTGGTCATTGTAAATTGTCCTGTGGTTAGGCTAGGGTTAAATCGGTGGGCTGCTGTGTGGTGCGGCTCACAGGGCCAGAAGGGTCTGTTCCATGCTGTATCTCTAAAAAAAAGTGAAGATGTGCTTGGTGGTAGGGTCCCAATGAAGATGGCAGAAGTTGTGGAGAATGATGTGTTGGATGCAGAAGTCATGGGCTGATAGGTGAGGAGAAGATGGACTCTATCCCTGTTAGTCCCTATTAATGATGTTCGGCCAATGGAGGAGATACGAGTGAGAGCAGCATCATTGGTGGAGGAAGGGAAACTCCATTCTTCAAAGAAGGAGCATCTCTGACATTCTGGAAAGGAAAGCCAGATGTGGACCAGATGTGGCAGAGTCAAAGGAACTGAGAAAAGGGAATGACATTTTTACAGGAGACAGGGTAGGAAGACAGCTGTGGGACTGGTTAGGTTTATAAAAGCTATCAGTAGATAGAGATGAAGACAGAGAGATTGCAAATTTGGAGAGAGATGTTTGAATTGAACCAAATGAATTTAAAGGCAGGGGAGAAGTTGTAAGCAAGATTGTTGAAATTGACAAACATGGATCAGCACCAATGCAGATATCAATATAGCACAGAAAGAGTTGGGGAGCATTACCAGGGAAGGCTTGGAACATGGACTGTTCCACACAGCCATCAAAAAGGCATGCTTAACTGGGGTCCATGCGGATGTCCATGACTACACCTTGAGTTTAAAGAAAGTGGAAGGAGTCAGTTTTGGTCACCTAATTACAGGAAGGATATTAATAAGGTTGAAAGAGCGCAGAGAAGGTTTACAAGGATGTTGCCGGGACTTGAGAAACTGAGTTACAGAGAAAGGTTGAATAGGTTAGGACTTTATTCCCTGGAGCGTAGAAGAATGAGGGGAGACTTGATAGAGGTATATAAAATTATGATGGGTATAGATAGAGTGAATGAAAGCAGGCTTTTTCCACTGAGGCTAGGGGAGAATAAAACCAGAGGACATGGGTTAAGGGTGAAGGGGGAAAAGTTTAAAGGGAACATTAAGGGGGGGCTTCTTCACAGAGAGAGTGGTGGGAGTGTGGAATGAGCTGCCAGATGAAGTGGTAAATGCGGGCTCACTTTTAACATTTAAGAAAAACTTGGACAGGTACATGGATGAGAGGGGTATGGAGGAATATGAGCCAGGTGCAGGTCAGTGGGACTAGGCAGAAAAATGGTTCGGCACAGCCAAGAAGGGCCAAAAGGCCTGTTTCTGTGCTGTAATGTTCTATGGTTCTATGGTTCTAAGAGATATTGTTGAGAGTGAGAACCAGTTCTGCCAGATGTGGGAGAGTGGTGGTGGAGGGAACTAGTTGGGTCTGTTGTTGAGAAAGAATCAGAGAACTTTAAAGTCTTCTTGAAGGGGTATGGAAGCTTATAGGGACTGGACATCCATGGTGAAAATGAGGCAGTCAGGACCAGGGAACTAAAAGTTATTGGGGATTACTCAGCAACCCTCATTATCTTCCCAAGCACAGTTTGGGATGGACAAAGAAAATCTGGCCTTTCCAGCAGCACTCACATCTCAGGAATTAGTAAAGCTTGGTACAGTGTGCTGCGAATGTGATATCTGGAATGAGAACCAAGCTAACCACAACCTCGATCTGAAAAATATCACAAATTAATGTAATGTAAACATTATAACAGCCAACTGATCATATCTACTCCAGCATTGCAAATTTCAACCCACAAATAATGTACAGTAAAACTGCATCAATTTGATACCATAGTGTTCAAAAATCCTTATGTTTCAATATCTAGCTAAGTCTCGATTGTGAGTAGGTGGTCAGGTGTGCAAGCAAGGCTGTGATCTGGTCTATAGACTGGATATGCCTCGGGACATCTTGCAAGTGCACAACTCAAATACAACTTTTTTGTGATTAAATCTCTGAGTTCAGCTGCTTACGCAGAATTTTTTTCCTTTACCAATATTCTCTCTTTACAAATACTGAGAAAGATTCCTTCAGTTTTTTTTACAGCATGCTTGATGAATGCTGCCTTTATATTCTGCTGTTGATGGAAATGAGTAAAGCTTCTCACCTGATTTGTCCATCAATTCAGCTTTGAGAACATCCTCATTGGCACATTTCTCCATGAGTTCACAATCCACTGGGCAAAATGACAAAGGAGTTTTGAAAATCTTACTCATTACCATGATTCACAGCATCCTGCGACTTCCTCACTGTCCCTTTTCTGATGCATTCTTCTTTCCAAACTGAAATAAAAGGTTTCAGAAGTAACTCTATCAAACTATGTCAAAAACTTTATTATCCCTTGTAACAAATTGTCTCTTATTAGGAAGACGCAGCCTGATGTGAATCAGCTGAATGGAAAGGTTTCTAATTTTATATTTTTGGAAAACAACTTCTTGGAAAGTGAGATGACCTCTGCATGGGGAAATAGCTGACATTTTTGTGGCATCACATTTTCTCTACTTCTGTTTGTTTTGTCTGTGTGTGAAACAGCACAGACGGTTCCTGTTCTCTCATCCTGTGGCCGGTAAGAGGATGTCTGAGTGCTTCCATCAAGGATTAACACATGTTTTTTTGCCAGTTTGCACAGCATAGAAAAGAGAACCACTTCTAATGCTTACCAATTTGTACTCCCAATCAAGGTCTACCACACCATAGTACATTTGCAATGAATAATTCTGAGATAAATTTAGTGAAGATTAAAACATCAAAGTTCAAAGTAAATCTAGTATCAAAGTACATGCAGTATGTGAGCACTCCTGCCACTGTCTGTAAGGAGTTTGTACATTATCCCCATAGTCAGGTGGGTTTCCTCCAGGTGCCCCAAAAATGAACAACTTAGTAGTTTAATTGGTTACATGGGTGTAATTGTGCAGCACGGGCTCGTTGGACTGGAAGAGCCTGTTACCGTGCTGTATCTCTAAATAAATAAAATAAATTATACCACCTTGAGATTCATTTTCTTCCAGGCATTCACAGGAAAACAATGAAATGCAATGAAAAACTACACATAAACAAATATTCACATGAACCCAAAGAGCCAAAGAGAACAAACTGTGCAAATAATAAATAAACAAATAGATAAATATATACTGAGAGGATGAGCTGCAGAGTCCTTGAGAGTGAGTCGATCAACGTTGTGGTGTTAATTCAGAGTTTGGGTGAGTGAAGTTATCCCCTCTGGTTCAAGAGCCTCATGGTTGAGGGGTCATAACTGTTCCTGAGCCTGGTATTGTGGGTTGTGAGGCTCCAGTACCTCTTTCAGATGGTGACAGCAAGAAGAAACCGTAGCCTGGATGATGGAAGTCCTCAATGATGGATGCTGCTTTTTTGTGGCAGCATTCCCTGTAGATGTGTTCAATGGTGGGGAGGGTCTTGGATGTATCCAAGATGGCAGTGGTGATATAATTTTGTGGGCAGTTCACAAGCAAATTCAGAATCAGAGTCAGTTTTATTATCACTGTCGTGTGTGTTGTTCTGTGGCAGCAGTACACTGCAAAGACATGAAATTACTATAAATTATAAAATCAATAAATTTCAGAAGGAAAGGAATAATGTTCATGGGTTCATGGACCATTAAGAATTCTGTGATGGAGGAGAAGAAGCAGTTTGCAAATCGTTGAGTGTGGAATTTAAGATCTGGTACCTCTTGCCTGCTGGTAGTACCAAGAAGACAGCATGCTTTGGATAGCAATGGTTGTTAGTGATGGATGCCACTGTCCTGAGGCATTGCCTTTTGAAGATTTGCTTGGTGGTGGGGAGGGTTGTGTCAGTGGCTGAGTCTACAACCCTCCCCAGCCCTTTGTGATCCTGTGCATTGGACTCTCCACACCAGGCTGTGATGAACCAGTCAGAATCCTTCTTATGGTTGATGGTTTGTTATTCCAATTGTACATACCATTCACAAGATCAATTGTTAAAATAATTGAAAATATAGAATTACCTTTGCAAAAATATATTACAAGGTGACTAAGAACACATAAGAGATAGAACGTAGAAATCTACAGCACATTACAGGCCCTTCAGCCCACAATGTTGTGCTGATCATGTACCCTACTCTAGAAACTGCCTAGAATTTCCCTACCACATAGCCTTTTTTTCTAAGCACCATGTATCTATTTAAGAGTCTCTTAAAAGACCCTATTGTATCCACTTCCACCACTGCCATTGGCAGTGCATTCCACAGACCCATCACTCTCTGTGTGAAAAACTTACCTCTGACATCCCCCTTGTACCTACTTCCAAGCACCTTAAAACTATGCCCCCTCATGATAGCCATTTTAGCCCTGGGAAAAAGCCTCTGGCTATCCACACGTCCAATGCCTCTCATCATCTTATACACCTCTATCAGATCACCTCTCATCCTCCATTGCTCCAAGGAGAAAAGGCCAAGTTCACTCAACCTATTCTCATAAGGCATGCTCTCCAATCCAGGCAACATCTTTGTAAATCTCCTCTGCACCCTTTCTATGGTTTCCACATCCTTCCTGTAGTGAGGCGACCAGAACTGAGCACAGTACTCCAAGTGGGGTCTGACCAGGGTCCTACATAGCTGCAACATTACCTCTCAGCTCTTGACTTCAGTTCCACGGTTGATGAAGGCTAACACATCATATGCCTTCTTAACAAAATCATCAACCTGTGCAGCAGACCTGTGTCTTATGGACATGGAACCCAAGATCCCTCTGATCCTCCACATTGCCAAGAGGCTTACCATGAATATTATATTCTGCCTTCAAATTTGACCTACCAAAATGAACCACTTCACACTTATCTGGGTTGAACTCCATCTGCCACTTCTCAGCCCAGTTCTGCATCCTATCGATGTCTCACTGTAACCTTTGACAACCCTCCAGACTATCCACAACACCCTCAATTTTAGTGTCACCAGCAAACTTACTAACCCATCCTTTACTTCCTCATCCAGGTCATTTGTAAAATTCACAAAGAGGCGGGGTCCCAGAACAGATTCCTGTGGTCACCGGCCTCCATGCAGAACACGAACTATCTACAGCTGCCCTTCGACTTCTGTGGGCAAGCCAATTCTGGATCCACAAAGCAAGGTCTCCATGGATCCTATGCCTCCTTCCTTTCTAAATGGGGAACCTTATGAAATGCCTTACTGAAATCCATATACACTACAAACAATGCTCTACCTTCATAAAAACACAAAATGCTTGCAGAACTCAGCAGGCCAGATAGCATCTATGGGAGGAGGTAGTGACGACGTTTCGGGCCGAAACCCTTCATCAGGAGTGAAGTAACATGGGATGGTGGAGGGGGGATAAGAAGTGGGGGGAGGGATGAAGTAGAGAGCTGGGAAGTGATAGGCTGAAGGGAAATGGGCTAGGGGGAAGGAGAAGGATTATGGGAAATAAAAGAGAAAGAAAGGTAGGGCTGAGGGGAGATTATAGTGAGGGGGGAAAAGAAAGAGAAAGAGAACCAGACTAAAATTATAGATAGGGATGGGGGGGTAAGGGGGGGGGGGGGCAGGGGTATCAATGGAGGTCTGTGAGTTGAATGTTCATGCCGGCAGGTAGGAGGCTACCTAGGCGGGAGATAAGGTGTTGCTCCATCAACCTGCGTGTGGCCTCATCTTGACGGTAGAGGAGGCCATGGACAGACATGTCGGAGTGGGAGTGGTCTGTGGAATTGAAGTGTGTGGCCACAGGGAGATCCCGCCACTGCTGGAGGACTGAGCACCGATGTTCGGCAAAATGGTCTCCCAGTCTGCGGTGGGTCTCCCCAATGTATAAATGGCCACATCGGGAGCACCGGATACAGTATATCACCCCAGTTGACTCGCAGGTGAAAGGACTGTCTGGGGCCTAGGATGGTGGTGAGGGAAGAAGTGTGGGGGCAGGTGTAGCACTTCTTCCGTTTGCAGGGATAAGTGCCTGGAGGGAGGTCGGTGGGGAGGGATGGGGGGATGAACGGACAAGGGAGTCGCATAGGGAGCGATCCCTGCGGAAAGCCGAGAGTGGGGGGGAGGGGAAGATGTGTCTGGTGGTGGGATCCCGTAGGAGGTGGCGGAAGTTACGGAGGATTATACGTTGGATCTGTAGGCTGGTGGGGTGATAGATGAGGACCAGGGGGACTCTATCCCTGGTGGGCTGGCGGGGGGATGGGGTGAGGGCAGAGGTGTGTGAAATACAGGAGATGCGATGGAGGGAAGCCCCTTTCTTTAAAAAAGGAAGACATCTCCTTTGTCCTAGAATGAAAGGCCTCATCCTGAGAGCAGATGCAGCGGAGGCGGAGGAATTGAGAGAAAGGGATAGCATTTCTGCAGGAGACAAGGTGGGAGTAGGAATAGTGTGTTTTGTTACATCCTCATGGAATTCAATCAGACTCAGAAGGCATGACCTGCCCTTGACAAAGCCACATTGACTATCCCTAATCAGATATTGTCTCTCCAAATGCTCATAAATCCTGCTTCTCAGGATCTTCTCCAACAATTTGCCCACCACTGAAGTAAGGCTCATTGGTCTATAGTTTCCTGGGTTATCTCTACTCCCTTTCTTGAACAAGGAAACAACATTTGCAAACCTCCAATCCTCTGGTTTTTCTCCGGTCCCTATCGATGCAAAGATCATCTACAGAGGCTCAGCAATCTCTTCCCTCGCTTCCCATGTAGCCTGGGGTACATCTCATCTGGACTCGGCAACTTATATAACTTAATGCTTTTCAAAAACTCCAGTACATCTTCTTTCTTAATGTCTATATGCTCAAGCTTTTCAGTCCACTGTAAGTCATCCCCATAATTACCAAGGTTCTTTTCTCTGGTGAATACTTAAGCAAAGTATTCATTAAATACCTCCGCTAACTCCTCCAGCTCCATGCACATGTTTCCACTCTCACTCCTGATTGGTCCTATTCTCACGCAAATCATCCTCTTGCTCTTCACATGCTTGGAGGATGCCTTGGGGTTTTCTTAATCCAGTTCACCATGGCCCCTTCTAGCTCTCCTAATTCTATTCTTAAACTCCCTCCTGGCAACCTTGTAATTTTCTGGAGCTCTAACAGTACCTCGTTTCTTGAAGCTTTTGTAAGCTTTTCTTTTCTTCTTAACTAGATTTTCTACATCCTTTGTACACCAAGGTTCTTTTACCCTACCATCCTTTCCCTGCCTCAATGGAACATACCTATGCAGAACTCCATGGAAATGTTCCCTGAACATTTACTACAGTTCTGCCATACATTTCCCTAAGAACATCTGCTCCTAATTTATGTTCCCAAGTTTCTGCCTAATAGCATCATATTTCCCCCAACCCCAAATAAATGTTTTCCCAAATCATCTGCTCCTATCCCTCTCCAACACTATGGTAAATGAGACAGACTTGTGATCACTACCTCCAAAATGCCCTCCCACCGAGAGATCTAACACCTGACCAGGTTCATTTCCCAATACCTGATCAAGTACCGCCTCTCCTCTATTTGGCTTATCTACATATTGCATCAGTAATTAAGCACACGTAACAAACTCCACCCATTCTAAACCCCTTGCTCTGAGGAGATGCCAGTCATTATGATGAAAGTTAAAATCACCCATCACAACAATCCTATTATTATTGCACTGTTCAACAATCCGCCTCCCTATCTGCTCCTTGATGTCCCTGTTACTATGGGGGGGGGGTCTATAAAAAGCCCAATAGAGCTATTGCTCCCTTCTATATCTGACTTACACCCACACTGACTCAGTAGACAATCCCTCCATGACTTCCTCCTTTTCTGCAGCCGTGATACTATCTCTGATTAGCAATGACACGCCCCACCTCTTTTGCCTCCCTCCCTGACCCTTTTGAAACATCTAAAGCCTGGCAGACTCAGCAGCCATTCCTGCCCCAAATCATCCAAGTCTCTGTAATGGCCACAACGTCATAGTTCCACATAAGTTCATCCTCCTTGTTTATGATACTCCTTGCATTAAAATAGACACAACTCAAACCATCAGGCTGAGTGCATCTTTGCTCTGTCATCTGCTAATCCTTCCTCATAAACCCCCTGCAAGCTGTCTCTACTTGTGCACCAACCACCCCATCTTCTGCCTCTTCACTTTGGTTCCCACCTCCCCTGCACAAATCTAGTTTAAACCCTCCCCAATAGCATTAGCAAACCCCTCTCTCAGCATATTTGTTCCCCTCCAGTTTAGGTGAAACCTGTCCCACTTGTACAGGCCACTCTTTCCCCAGAAAAGGTTCCAATGATCCAGGATCTTGAAACCCTGCCCCCTGCACCATGTCCTCAGCCACTCACTCGTCTGCACATTCTTCCTGTTCTGACCTTCCCTGGCTTCTTGCACTGGGAATAATCTGCAGACTACCACCTTGGAGGTCCTGCTCTTCAGCCTCCTTCTTAACTCCCTAAACTTACCGTGCCAGACCTCTACCTCTCTCCTGCCAATGTCATTGGTACCAAAATGTATCACAAGCTTTGGCTTCTCACCCTCCCCTTCAAGAGTAGTCTGCAATTGCTCAGAGGCATCCCGGACCCTGGCACCCAGGTGGCAAAAGGTGTCTCTTTTGCTGCTGCAGAATCTCCTATTTGTCCCCTGTGAGTATTGCTCTGCATGACTTTGCCCTACCCCTCTGAGGCTCAGAGCCAAGCACAGTGCTATCAGTCTGGCTGCAGCTACCTTGCCCAGATAGGCTATCTCCCTCATCAGTAACCTGCGGCTGAGGGGAATGGTCCCAGGGCAACCCTGAACAGATTTCTTTCTCCCTTTACTTCTCACATTCTTCACCCATCTACTCCCTGAACGCTGCACTCTGGATGTAACCACCTGCTTAAATGTCTTGTCTATCAACCATAGAACACTACAGCACAGAAAACAGGCCATTCAGCCCTTCTAGTCTGTGCCAAAACTTCATTCTGCTAGTCCCACTGACCTGCACCCAGTCCATAACCCTCCAGACCTCTCCCATCCATGTATCTATCCAATTTATTCTCAAAACTTAAGAGTGAGCCCGCACTTACCACATCAGATGGCAGCTCGTTCCACACTCCCACCACTCCAAGTGAAGAAGTTCCCCCTAATGTTCCCCCTAAACTTCTCCCCTCTCACCCTAAAGCCATGTCCTCTCGTATCTATCTGTCCTAATCTAAGTGGAAGGAGCCTACTTGCATTTACTCTGTCTATACTGTTCATAATTTTGTATACCTCTATCAAATCTCCCCTCATTCTTCTACACTCCAAGGAATAAAGTCTTAACCTGTTCAATCTTTCCCTGTAACTCAACTCCTGAAGACCCAGCAACATCCTAGTAAATCTTCTTTGCACTCTTTCAAACTTACTGATATCCTTCCTATAGTTAGGTGACCAGAACTGCCCACAGTTCTGATTCTAAGTTCATCCAACTCCAGTTCCAGCTCCTTAATGCGGTCTTTCAAGAGCTGGAGTTGGCTGCACTTCCTGCAGGTGTAGACACCAGGGAGACCATCAGTCTCCATGAATTCCCACAACCTGCAGGAAGAGCATTCCACTGCCATATCTGCCATCCTGCCTGCACTGGGCCATGGGCAACCAAGACAAATCAGCAATAACTAAAGGAAAAACTTGCCCATTTTAGCTGTTTCTTCTCGTCAGAGCCTCTTGAATCAAAGCCCCACTCTGACTCTAGCCCCCGCTCCAACGATGGCCACTCCACTAGACCCTATCTCTCCTTTATGGTTTAAAAAATAAGAAAAACCTCCATGCAAGAAGAAAGAACTCACCACTTTTGGCTGGAAACAGAATAATTCTCATTTAATGTGGAAAGGCAGTAAGGAAAATGAGGTGAAGGAGTCACTTGTGGGAATAGTCTATAGGCTCCCAACAGTTGCTACACTGAACAACGTCAAGAAATGGTGAGGTCATGCAGGAAAAGTACTGCACTAATTGTGAACTTCAAGGTTCATAAAGAATGTCAAATAAAATTAACAAAGACAGCCTTGCAGAATCTTCATATAACATATTCAGGACTGTTTCTTGAAACAAGGGACAGGTAATTTAAAACTTGGTCTACGTAATGAGACAGAATGGATTAATCAGCTCACCCTAAAAACGAGCCATCACAACATCAACAAACAAAAGGCTACAGATGCTAGAAATCTGAGATAAAAACAGAATATGCCAGAGATATTCAGCAGATCAGCCAATATCTCTGCACAAAGTAACAGTTAACGTTCCATTTTGAAGCTCTTTCAATATAATATACAGTTGCACTTTTCCAATCCACCAAAATAGTCATATTAAATTGAGTGTGAGGAAATTAGGGAAGACTACTAAATGGTTTCCTAGTATGATAAAATGGTCTCTTACCCTCACAATCTACCTCATTATGATTTTGCACTTTATTGTCTTCCTGCACTGCACTCCCTCTGTATTGTGTTATTGTACTTTCGAAGGTGGAACTTAGGAGGGATAATGGCCCTGAATGGCGGCTCCTTTGCTTGCATCTTCGGAAACAGCTCTATTTC
Organism: Hemitrygon akajei; assembly: GCF_048418815.1. Taxonomy (NCBI): domain Eukaryota; kingdom Metazoa; phylum Chordata; class Chondrichthyes; order Myliobatiformes; family Dasyatidae; genus Hemitrygon; species Hemitrygon akajei. The sequence goes on along the minus strand of NC_133142.1, from coordinate 72,244,060 downwards.
CACCTTTAGTATCTTTATTTTTCCCTTTCAGGATCCTTTGGAAGACCCTGACCTGGAGTTACATGCAGGCTTCGGTTCTTTGCGAGAATGGGACCCGTTCTCGGGGTTCCACGACTGGCCGTTATTCGACATGCCAAGGGTTCGGCCTGAGAGTCTCGATCGTGTTCAGAAACCTGGGATCTCGGGATTCTGGAGACGGGTGGATCGAGGGTTGGTGTCATGGCAGGAGGCTCGTGTGTCGTCGGGGAGGCTGGAAAACCTTTTGCTGTGGGCCCGAAGACCCGAAGTCTTTGCGATCTTCAGACACAGAGCTCGAAAAAAGTGACAAAATGGACTTTTAACATCGTAAACCAGCGGGTTGTTATGTCTCCCGCTCACTGTGAAAATGGAGACACGTCCCTCGCCCTTGCCAGGGAGAGAGGGAACCTGTGGGTCGCTGAGTGTCGGATGAAATGCGAAGCCTTTGGTCTGTGTCTTTGCTATTGCTGAACACTCGCTTGGGCTCGGTGATGGTACCGATGCGCTTTTGTTTTGCTGCTGGGGGGGGGGGGGAATCAATCGTGCTTGATGCGCGGGAGGGGGGAGCTGGGGGGCACGTTGGGGTTCTCACGTTTAACTGTCGTTCATTCTCTGAGGCACTTTTCTGTTTTCGTGGATGGTTACAAAGAAAAGGCATTGCGTATGTGTATTGTATACATTTGTCTGACATTAAATTCAATCTTTGAACCTTTGTAATACCTCAATGTACTGCGTACAGATTTAATCTGTATGAACGGCATGTAAGACAAGCTTTCCACTGTTTCCTGGTGGATGTAAACCAATTCCAATTTAACATAAGACAATTATCTAGATGGGATATTAGAGTTGCCAATATTGACAGGGCAAATAATTTAAAAGTTATGCTAGTTGAAAAGCAGTGTTGGAGATATTTCATAATTCTCTATGAAGATATACTGAACTATTGCAAAATAAGTTCTCCATAAGAAAGCTGATCTATCTGTAGCTATCAAAGTAATTTCAGGGTATTGACGAATTGTGAAAAATGCCATAGAGTGGCTTAAATATTAGTGGCAGACTGGAAAACCATGGAAATGTTTAAAACCAGCAAATGATGACTGACAAAAGGGACACTGGACAACAAGATTTTTCAAAAGTGTTGCTTCCTCAGAAGTCATTTCTGTTTATGGTAGACCACTTGAAGCTGAACACAAATATAATTTTGTATTTGTATCACATAGGAATTTGGAGAAACGAGAAGTTAACTTTTATTAAATATAATGCATTTAATTGCAAAATGTTGTTAATGCTTTGCAATAGCTCAACTAAGCAAAAAATGTTTGTACTGAGTGTCTGAGGCTTCTCACTCAAGTATCCAACAAGAACCTGACAGCATTGATGGACTCCAATTGCCCTGATACCATTTCTCCACGACTGCAAAGATTTGCAGAGAAGAATTCTAAATGGGAATGCAGAAAATGAATCTTTTGTGACATGTTGCACTTCATGTATGCTTGAAGCATGTTGACAATCAGCTGCATGCAGTTTGGTGCTCTGTAGTTGCCAAGAAAATGTTCAGCAACATCCTTGAAAGCCTTTCATGCTTTCATGCCTGTCTCTGGTCCCACTAGGAGTTCTTCAAATTGTCTATCATTGATGACCTGTTTGATTTGTGGACCAACAAAAATGCTTCCCTTAATTTTGGCATCAGTTGTTCTGGGAAACATCTGTCTCAAGTATTGAAATCCTCCATGGAAATTTATAGTCTTTCTAAAACCTGACCTGCCATGCAGCACCCACCCTGCCTAAGCATGCCCAGGCTTCCCTGGACAAGGTTGAAAACTTATCAGCTTACATTGTGAGCAACATTTTAATTGACTTGAATTATGAAGTGAAATAGTAAATATAGGCAATTTCAAAAAATGGTGTGTGTTAAGGAAATTTCATGTTAATTTTCATGATCAGTAGCCCAAAATCTATAAGATGCACCCAAAGGTATTCAGGAAGCAAAATCTTTGTTGTCCAGTGTAATTGATTATGAGAGGAAATTAGCAAAAAATGCAAAGTAAGAACTTCTACGAGCAAGTAAAGAAAAAGGGATTGAATAGCCAAGGTAAGCATTGTTCTGAAGAGAAGGGGTCCTCAACCTGCCATCCACACACCCTCAGTTAACAGTAGGGGTCCATGGCATGAAGAAGGTGAGGAACCCTTGCTGCAGAGGATGAAACTAGGGACTTAATAACATGAAATAAAGAAATGACAATGATCTGAACAAATATCTTAGAAACATAGAAAACCTACAGCACAATACAGCCCTTCAGCCCACAAAGTTGTGCTGAACATGTCCTTACCTTAGAAATTACTAGGCTTACCCATAGCCCTCTATTTTACTAAGCTCCATGTACATATCCAAAAACTTGTTAAAAGACACTATCGTATCCGCCTCCACCACCTTTGCTGGCAGCCCATTCCACGCACTCACCACTCACTGAGTAAAAAACTTACCCCTGACATCTCCTCTGTACCTACTCCCCAGCACCTTAAACCTGTGTCCTCTTGTGGCTGCCATTTCAGCCCTGGGAAAAAGCCTCTGACTATTCACAGGATCAATGCCTCTCATTATCTCATACACTTCTATCAGGTCACCTCTCATCCTCCGTCACTCCAAGGAGAAAAGGCTGAGTTCACTCAACCTATTCTCATAAGACATGCTCCCCAATCCAGGCAACATACTTGTAAATCTCCTCTGCACCCTTTCTATGGCTTCCACATCCTTCCTGTAGTGAGGCGACCAGAACTGAGCACAGTACTCCAAGTGGGGTCTGACCAGGGTCCTATATAGCTGCAACATTACCTCTTGTCTCTTGTATTAGATTTCACTGAAGTTGACATTTTTTAAATATGCTAACATTATCAGAACATCTGGGTGGAATTAAAATACTCATGATCACTATGGAAAACTAGGCAAAATTATAGGATTAAAGACTAGCAGGGTACCATTAACTGATTGCCCACATCAAAGGATGTTTTTCAAAAAAGCAGCTGCAGAAACAATGGATGCATTGATTGTGACCTTCCAAACTTCGCAAGTTCTGAAAAGGTAGTGAATTGGAGGACTGAAGCTATAATGTCCCTATCCAAGCAGGAAATGAGCAAAAACGAACCAAGTCACAAGTCAATTAGCAAGGCAACCATCTCTTGGAAATGGTAGAGTCCATTAATAAGAAAATAGTATCAGATCTGTACAAAATGCTGGAGGCACTTAGCAGATCGGGCAGCAACTATAGAAACTAATAAACAGTCAAAATGTTGCGCCGAGACCCTTCGCCAGGACTGGAACAGAAGGGGAAGAAACCAGAATAAGAAAGTGAGGGGAGGGGAAGTACAAGTTCAATGATGATAGGTGAGCCAGATGAGTGAGGGATGGAAGGTGATGAGTGGAAATGGTAAAGGGCTGGAAAAGAAGAAATCAGATAGGAGAGGAGGAAGGGTCTCTGACCAAATCACTCGTTTCCATAGATGCTGCCTGACCTGCTGAGTTCCTCCAGCATTTTGTGTGTGTTACTTTGGATTTCCAGCATCTGAAGAATCTCTTGTGTTTATACTCTCGGATCATGTAGAATATCGTAATACAATAATATGGAATCGGAGCAACACACGCAGCTTCGCCTCCCAGCTTCTTACGTCATTCCCCTTCCCTCTCCCACTCACCAGGCTTCACCTATCACCTTCTAGCTTGTCCTCTGCCCCTTCCCCCAACCTTTTTTAATATGGTATCTTCCCTCTTCCTTTCTAGTCCTGATGAAACATCTCAGCCCAAAACATCGACTGTTCATTCATTTCCATAGATACTGTCTGACCTGCTGAGTTCCTCCAGAATTTTGTGCGTGTTCATTTGGATTTCCTGCATCTACAGAATCTCTTGTGTTTATATAAAATCAATGTGGTGTAGAAAGTGAAATTGTGTTTGACAGGTTTGTGAGGGTTGAGAATGTAATGAGTAACCAGCAGACAAGGATTATTTAGATTTCGGAAAGGCATTCAGAAAGGTATTATATGAAAAGTTACTGCACAGCCTAAGAGCTCCTGGTATGAGAGGTAATAAACTAGTATGTTTAAAGCATCTGGCAAACTAATAGAAAATAAATTCGTGTCATTTACAGATGGTAAGGTGAAGCTAGTAAGACACAACAATGCAGGGGCTTCAATTAATTAAAATATACACTCAGTGGACAATTTCTTAGTTACACCTGTACACCTGCTTATTAATGCAACTATCTAATCAGCCAGTCGTGCCGAAGCAACTCAATGCATAAAATCATGCAGACATGGTCAACAGATTCAATTGTTGTTCAGACCAAACATCATAAAGGAAAAGAAATGTGATCTAAGTGACTTTGTCCGTGGAATGATTGTTGGTGCTGGACGGGGTGGTTTGAGTATCTCAGAAACTGCTGATCTCCTGGGATTTTCGTGTCCAAAGAGTTTACAGAGAATGGTGCGAAAAACAAAATACATTTAGTGAAGAAAATACCTTGTTAATGAGTGAGGTTCAAGTTAACAGGAAGGTGACAGTAACACAAATAACCACACATTACAACAATGGTGTACAGAAGAGCATCTCTGAATGCACAACACATTGAAGCTGGAAGTGGATGGGCTACAGTTCCACTCCTGTACCTAATAATATGGCAGCTATATTAACAGCTTAGATGAAGAGATTGACTATTGTAGACACAATTGTTGAAGATAGAAATATACAAATGCATACAATTTAGGAGAACACCTAGTGTTTAGTGGGGATACAGATAGGTTAAGAAAGTGGGTAGAATATTTTCAGATGAGCAGTAATGTGAGGTTGTCCACTTTGATGGAAAGAATGGAAAAGCAGAATTATTCTAAAATGGAGTTTACAGAGTGATGTAGTACTGAGGAATCTAAAGTGAAGATGACATATTTCTTTTGGCAAAATTGTGTATCTTTGGAAATTTGAAGCTGTAGAGGCTGTGTTATTCAATATATTTAAGGACAGGATACTGATTCTCTACTGTAAGGGAGATACAGTTTCTGGCAGCAGGTGAAAAGTGATGCTGAGGCCAAGATTAGATCAAGCATGACGTTATTTAATGCAGAACAAACCCATTAAGTCATAAAATCATAGAGTAATACAGCATAAAAATAGGCTCTTTGGCTAGCTCATCCAGGCCCCGTTTGCCTGCATTTGGCCCACATCCCCCTAAACTGCAGTCCTGGAGCCATGTAGCCTACTCCTGTTTCTAATCTCATCCTCCTACATTCTACATTATTAAGAAATTCATAAGAAATGATTAATCATAAATGACAGTAGGGGAACATCGTCCGTTTAACCAAGTGAATATAAATTTTTATCAGCAGGGACCACAGATAGAATCTTCACTGACATGTCCCCTAACACGTCTATTTATTTATTTACTGAAATACAGTACGGAACAGGCCTTTCCAGCCTTTCAAGCTGCACTGCCCACCAAAACCCACAATTTGATCCTAGCCTAATCACGGAATGATTTACAATGACCAATTTACATACTGACCGTACATCTTTAGATTGTGGGAGGAAACCGAAGAATCTGGAGAAAACCCACACATTCCATGGGAGGATGTACAAACTCCTTACAAAGGACACTGGAAGTGAAATCCAAACTCCAATGCTCCAAGCTGCATTAACCACTCTGCTACTGTGGGGCATCTACACAGGTTCTCCTGGGAAAGATTTCATCAAGTGCACAATGTACCGTAGATTCCGGATTTTAAGCCGCTACTTTTTTCCCACATTTTGAACAGCTTTGAACTTTGCGGCCAATAATCCGAAGCGGCTAATGCATGGTTTTTTTTCATGCCGCCTCGTAAACATTTTGCCTCGTAATTGTACGATAAATCAAGCGCACTTTCACAATTAAATTATTGTAAATCAGTCATTTGTACTCACCCTCATCAACATGGAAAACACTCGAAGCATTGTGCTGACTATTTAGTTTAAACTATATTTGTTTTCTGTACTACATCGCGGGATGCTATGACGTCACACCCGGTTTCGCGGTGTCTTGTGGGAAAATGCCGTTTGCGATGAAACGGGAAGGAGGGGGGAGCGCATTACGCGAGCGGCTTTGGATCCGAGCGAACGCTGCTTTTAAATGCCGTTTGCGATGAAACGGAAAGGAGGGGGGGAGCGCATTACGCGAGCGGCTTTGGATCTGAGCGAACTCTGCTTTTAAGTTAAAGGTATCAATAACTTTTCCTGGTAGGCTGCAATATATATATTTTTTTACCAGTCGTTAGGAGATATTGGAATGTTGTTCAGTAAAGAAGTATACGCAACGTATATTTAAAAGTAGCCGCGTACGGGCACGGTTCGAAAAAAAGCATTTGCAATATGTATTTGTTTTTGTTACCATATGGATTTAATTAAAAGTTAAAAAAATCCTCACGTGTAATATCTTTCTGTGTAAATATCTCATATTACAACGTGGGACACCTGCGGCCGAAAATCCGGTGCGGCCTAAAATCCGGTGCGGCCTTTACAATTAAAAAAATGATTTTATTTCTAAAATTAGAGCCAGCGGCTTAAAATCAGGTGCGCTCTGTAGTCCGGAATCTACGGTAACTGTTTTTCCTTGACAGAAGCTCACAGAGAGCTGAGTTTAAGTGAGAATTATTCTTATTTCCCCATTCTTCCCAAATTATCTCCAGTCTGATCCTGGACTAGCCCAGAGAAGCTTCGACCAATGGCTATTAACAGAAAGTTTTGTAAATAGTTTGTAAAGTATGCCAGCTGTTAAGGAGGATTATGCAAACAGTACATGGGCTGATCAGTTTGAATGTTTCTCAGAACTGGAGTGGCAAAGAGCCTAAATACGGTTGTGGGTTCTCTCAGGAATGTAAGGAACTGCTGAGCTGAAAATAAAACCAGGAAAAAATGCATCTTCAAAAAATGTTGAATTTGTTCAAGCTTTTGGTTAAGTCACTCCTTGGTTATTGCATTGAATTCTGATCACTGCAGTCAGGGAGGAGATAAAAAGTAGGAATTAAGTCAAGAGTGGGAATTTCCAATTGTGAAAAATCTCTCAGTTTACTACTGGAGTATCACTTGTTTAAGGGACAATGCCGATGTGGATTTCAAATTGACACCATGTGCATGAGGGAAAGGAGCAGTCCCTTAGGTCGCTGTTTATTTGATTGTAATCCCAATGTTGCGTTTCAGTCAGCCTGCAGTAACTTAACTCCGCCATGGACAGTCCCAAGACCAGCTGTGAAAGGAGGGAGGTTGGGCATGGTACCAGCAACCCCATATTGTAAAAACCAAGAGCCACATCATTGCCAAAAGAAGCTCCAAATTCCTCATTCCTGGGAGACGAAGGATCTTCACTGAGAAGATGTATGAAGTTGTGTGGTGAATCAGAAGCCGCAGTGTCAATCATCCTTCCATTGGCCCAGGACACTGTCGGCAGCCCGTGATGAGTTTCAGGAAAAGAAGCAGCAGTAAATTTCACCCTTTCCTTTTCAAATTCTATGTACCATTCCATAAGTCTATGTGCCTAAAAACATTCAAAGACCTTGCTTCATCACCCTCAGAGGAAGAAAGTTCCAAAGTCATGATCCTCATGAGTAAAAATATTTCACCTCATTTCTTCCTTAAATGACCAGGATCAGAATCAGAATCAGGTTTATTATCACCGGCACGTGACATGAAATTTGTTAACTTAGCAGCAGCAGTTCAATGCAATACATAATCTAGTAGGGAAAAAAATAATAAATAAAAATTTTAAAAATAATAAATCAACAAGTAAATCAGTTACATATATTGAATAGATTAAAAACACATGCAAAAACAGAATCACTGTATATTTTTTAAAAATTGAGGTAGTGTCCATAGATTCAATGTCCATTTGGGAATCAGATGGCAGAGGGGAAGAAGCTGTTCCTGAATCGCTGAGTGTGTGCCTTCAGGCTTCTGTACCTCCTACCTGATGGTAACAATGAGAAAAGGGCATGCCCTGGGTGCTGGAGGTCTTTAATAATGGACGTTGCCTTTCTGAGACACGGCTCCCTGAAGATGTCCTGGGTATTTTGTAGGCTAGTACTCAAGATGGAGCTGACAACTTTCTGAAGCTTCTTTCGGTCCTGTGCAGTAGCCCCTCCATACCAGAGAGTGATGCAGCCCGTCAGAATGCTCTCCATTGTACAACTATAGAAGTTTTTGAGTGTATTTGTTGACATATCAATTCTCATCAAATTCCCACTAATTCCTTATTTTCAAAGAATGACCCCAAGTTCAGGGTTTGTCCACCAGAGGAAATAACCCCTCTCATTCTTCCAAACTCCTGCAGATACAAGCCTAGCCTTACAAGATAACCATAACTCATAAAACAACCTGCCTGCTCCATGGCCTCCTCTAATGCTGTGATGCTCCTCTAAGGCCACTCTCAAGTTGGAGAGGCAACACCTCGTATTCTATCCAGGTAAATTCAATTTCTCTAACTTCTGGTAATTTTCCCCTTCCCCTTCCTGCTTTGTCTATTCCCCACTCTGACCTCTTCTCCTCACTTTTCTATCACCTTCCCATGATCCACTCTCCTTTCCAATCAGATTCCTTCTTCTTTAGCCTTTTACGTTTTCCAACTATCACTTCCCCTTTCACTCACTCCACCACCTTTTTATTCTACCTTCTTCCACCACCCCTCCTTTCCAGTCTCAATGAAGGGTCTTGGCCCAAAACATTGACTGCTTATCCCTTTCCAGACACACTGCCTGACCTATTGAATTCATCCAGCATTTTGTATGTGTTTCCAGCATCTGCAGAATCTCGTGTTTATGATTTGCAGCCCATTCAATAGACAATAGACAATAGGTGCAGAAGTAGACCATTCAGCCCTTCGAGCCTGCACCACCATTTTGAGATCATGGCTGATCAACTACTATCAATACCCGGTTCCTGCCTTGTCCCCATATCCCTTGATTCCCCTATCCATAAGATACCTATCTAGCTCCTTCTTGAAAGCATCCAGAGAATTGGCCTCCACTACCTTCCGAGGCAGTGCATTCCAGACCCCCACAGCTCTCTGGGAGAAGAAGTTTTTCCTTAACTCTGTCCTAAATGACCTACCCCTTATTCTCAAACCATGCCCTCTGGTACTGGACTCTCCCAGCATCTGGAACATATTTCCTGCCTCTATCTTGTCCAATCCCTTAATAATCTTATATGTTTCAATCAGATCCCCTCTCAATCTCCTTAATTCCAGCGTGTACAAGCCCAGTCTCTCTAACTTCGCTGCATAAGACAGTCCAGGCATCCCAGGAATTAACCTCGTGAATCTACACTGCACTTCCTCTACAGCCAGGATGTCCTTCCTTAACCCTGGAGACCAAAACTGTACACAATACTCCAGGTGCGGTCTCACCAGGGCTCTGTACAAATGCAAGAGGATTTCCTTGCTCTTGTACTCAATTCCCTTTGTAATAAAGGCCAACATCCCATTAGCCTTCTTCACTGCCTGCTGCAATTGCTCATTCACCTTCAGTGACTGATGAACAAGGACTCCTAGATTTCTTTGTATTTCTCCCTTACCTAACTCTACACCATTCAGATAATAATCTGCCTTCCTGTTCTTACTCCCAAAGTGGATAACCTCACACTTATATTCCTGATATTTATTCAGTAAGCCTCTTCTGAAATGCTTCCAACACGTTATACTGTTTCTCAGATCAGGAGAACAGTTCTATACAACTCTTTTGATGATATCTAGCTTCACTATTTTTGTATTCAATTGCACAGATTACAACAAACCCTTCAGTATGTAATGTGTGACTTTGTCCATGCTGAACATGATGCTAAATAAAAAAGTAAATCTCTTCTGCCTTCAGATGATCCAGGTCCTTTCATCCCTTACAAATTCAAGCTATCTACTAGCTTCTTAAAGCATGAATTTGTATCTTCTGGAGCACTGTGGTAGCATAGTGATTAGTTCAATGCTTTACAGTACAGGTGACATGGGTTCAATTCCCGCCACTACCTTTACGTGATAGCTTGGGTTTCCTCCGGGTGCTCCAGTTTCCTCCTACGGTCCAAAGCCGTACTGGTTGGTAGGATAATTTGTCATTGTAAATTGGCCCAAGATTAGACTAGAGATAAATAGGGATATTGCTGGGCAAGGTGGCTTGACGGGCCTATTCCGTTATGTATCTTAATAAATTAAAAATATTAATTAATTGCCACTATCATATCTGCTTCTACCACTACTCATGGTATCTCATTCCAGGCAGCTACCACCTCCTTTAACTCCCTCCTTCTCACCTTAAATGCATGTATTTGATACCTCTATCCTGAGAAAAATATTTTGACTGTCTACTGTATCTGTGCCTCTCTCAATTTTTTAAGCTTCAATGATGACTCTTCTCAGACTCTGATGCTCTGAAGAAAACAACAGGTTTGTTCAGCCTGTCTTTTAGAACATAACCTCCAATATTTGAAGCATCCTGACAAAACTTCTTCAGTATCCTTTCCAAAGCCCCCACATCCTTCCTGTAATGGGGCAATGAAAATGGCACACAATACTCTAAGTACTGTCTAACCAAAGCTTTATATAGCTGCTATATGACTTCCTGACTCTTATACTCAGTGCTTGGCAAACACGTCATATGCTTTCTTTATCCTTTCCCTTTCAGTGAGCCCTTAGTCCATTTTTCTGTCCACACAAACCACTGCCTTTTGAAGGCATTTTCCTTTGCAAAACTTTCAATTCACCTCTTTCCTTTCCACAATCAGATATCGAAGGAGTCTTTCCAGATGAAATAATAATTCACAAGAACTTCTTCCCTTCTAGTGAAATGCATTCAGTGATCAAAATATAGTCACTATTACATTAAAGAAACCAAAAGCCGATTGGGTGATTATTTTGTCAAGCACTTAATGCATTCTGCAGGGATGAACCTGGAATTCTTGTTGCCTGCTGATATCCCTCCTATGGCCACCCTGACCTGCCTGCTTGTGGCCTTCTGCACTGTTGTCATGAGACATGATATACCCCATTTAATCTGGCCACGTTGCAGCCTTCTGCACTCAATACTGAGTGAAAGGATGAGCAGCTTCAACTTGATGGACATCAACATCTCAAAGGTTTTATCCTGTACCCAACACATCAAGGCAAGCACAAAGAAAAAAAGGCTGAAGCTCTACTTCAGTAGGAGTTTGAGGTAATTAAAGATGATTATAGATTGCTCCAGATGTTCAGTGAAGAGCATCCTGAAGTCTGCAAATGGCTACAGTGGGTTACAGACTCAGACAGCTCCTCCATGAGCACAACCCTACCCACTTGCAAGGACTCTTCAAAAAGCAGTGCCTCACCACCCAGGACCTGCCCTCCCCAAGTTACTACCATCAGGGAGGAGGAAAACCCACACTCAATGATTTAGGCACAGCTTCCTGCCCTTCACCATCAGATCCACAAATTCATGAACACTGTCTTGCCATTCTACTTTTTGTAATTTGTAGATTTTTATGTCTTTACACTGTACTGCTCTTGCAAAACAACAAATTTCATGTCATACGTCAGCAATATTAAATCTGTTTCTGATTCATATTTTTTTCTGGTTTATATTAGGATTATCAGGAGCATTGTGGATACAGGGCCTTAGCATTGTCAATGATCCCTCCCATCCGTCCAACAATCTCTTTGACTCCCTACCATCAGGCAGGAGGTACAGTTCCATTATGACAAGAACTGTTAGGATGGGGAACAGCTTTTCCCCGAATCTGTGAGACTATTGAACTGCCTGCCACCACCCAGGTCTCATCATGTATGAAGCACCAGTGACATACTGTTTACTTTTTAACTTGTGTCATCAATGCACCTTAGTATTTGCTAAGTTATTTGTAGCAATAATACCTTATCTGTTGTGTGGGAGTTATACTGTTTGTATTGCGTTGGGGACCTTGGTCCATAGGAATGTTGTTTCATTTGACAGTATACATGTCTATAGTTGAATAACAATAAACTTGAACATTTTTAATTTATTTAGAGATATAGCACCAGAACAGGCCCAACGAGCCACACCGGTCAGCAACTCACCAATTTAACACTAGCCTATTCAGAAGATAATTAGCAATAATCAATTAACCTACTAACCAGTACATCTTTGGACTGTTGGAAGAAACCAGAACACCCAGAGGAAAACCATATGATTACAAAAAGAATGAACAAATGGTGCAGGAATTAAACTCTGAACTCTGGAATGCCCTGAGCTGTAATAATGTCATGCTAATTGCTAAGCGCCCCAGTGGACAGCCTCGGAAGACATGAAGGCTATGGGAGTAAACCCAGAGAGTAACTCCAGAGTGGAGCCCCTAAGTCGGCTGGACGTCATTGACTATCCTTTTGTCAGCTCCTGCAGGCAAGCTGCTGCCAAACATAAGCTTTCCTTTGGCGAGGTCGAGAAGGGCATCTTGACGACTGGGCATCTCATGATCTCCATACCTTCTGCCCAGGCTTGTAATGATGATCCTCTGGCTGCAGACCAATGGTTAAGCTCCTGTGGTGCAGCTGTAGTACGCCATCCATCAATTTTTCTTTTTTTATAAGCAAAATCTGACCTACTGCAGATTGTACAGTGCAACACATAGCACAGGAGAATAAGTGCAATCTCTTTTAAATCTCCACTTTAACCCATCTGACCAGGCCTCATCCTGTTGCAGATCTTCCTTTCACCCCACCCATCCCTTCTCCCACCTTCTTGGCAATTTAAAACTAATGTGTTTCTCTCTCTTTCCCAGTTCCAATGAAGGATCGTTGACCCAAAACATTAAATCTGCTTACTTCTCCACAGATGTGGCCTAACCACTGAGTGTTTCCAGCAATTTTTGCTTTCAATTTAGACTACTACCACCTTTATTTTTGTATTTTTATGCTACTAAAAGATTTAGTCTAGACATGAATAACTAGGGGATATTATTACTGGAAGGATAATGAAAGAAATTAGTAGACCATTTCAAAACATGTTTAGAACTTGTTTTAGGCTTATTCAATCATATAATATTTTACTACGTGGTGTAATCACAGAGGGATCTTGTCATTATTTAAAAGCAAACTGAACATATGCTTTTGGAATACAAAGGATTATATAGAAGTTACAAGAAAAGAGAAACAATATGGATTAGATCAGGTAACTTTAACTGAGGACACAGACCTGGTAAATGTGTGAGGCTGCAGGTGAGTGTCAGTCACAGGCAAAACCAGCTGTTAACTGACACCCTCAACTACCCTGGAACTGGGAGGCTTGCCATACCATTTTATTAGGTAAAAACTGGATTAGTCTTGATCTGGAGACTCATAAGGACCAGAGTGATTAAGAATTGCAGCCATTCCACATTTAAAGAACCCAGAAATGGTTCCTAACACCATTATGACACCATAACAGCACCAGAGGTATACAGCCCAGAAACAGCACCAGAAAGATACAGACCAGGAACAGGACCAGAGAAATACAGCCCAGAAACAGGTCCAGAGAGATACAGCCCAGGAACAGGTCCAGAGAGATACAGCCCAAGAACAGGTCCAGATAGATACAGCCCAGAAACAGCACCAGAAAGATACAGCCCAGGAACAGGACCAGAGAGATAGAGCCCAGAAACAGGACCAGAGAGATAGAGCCCAGGAACAGGTTCAGAGAAATAGAGCCCAGAAACAGGTTCAGAGAGATAGAGCCCAGAAACGGGACCAGAGAGATAGAGCCCAGAAACAGGACCAGAGAGATAGAGCCTAGGAACAGGTCCAGAGAGATACAGCACAGGAACAGGTCCAGAGAGATACAGCCCAGGAACAGGTCCAGAAAGATACAGCCCAGGAACAGGTCCAGAGAGATAGAGCCCAGGAACAGGTTCAGAGAGATAGAGCCCAGAAATGGGACCAGAGAGATAGAGCCCAGAAACAGGACCAGAGAGATAGAGCCTAGGAACAGGTCCAGAGAGATACAGCCCAGGAACAGGTCCAGAGAGATACAGCCCAGGAACAGGTCCAGAGAGATACAGCCCAAGAACAGGTCCAGAGAGATACAGCCCAGAAACAGCACCAGAAAGATACAGCCCAGAAACAGGTCCAGAGAGATACAGCCCAGAAACAGGTCCAGAGAGATACAGCCCAGAAACAGGTCCAGAGAGATAGAGCCCAGAAACAGGTCCAGAGAGATACAGCCCAGAAACAGGTCCAGAGAGATAGAGCCCAGAAACAGGACCAGAGAGATAGAGCCCAGAAACAGGACCAGAGAGATACAGCCCAGAAACAGGTCCAGAGAGATACAGCCCAGAAACAGGTCCAGAGAGATAGAGCCCAGAAACAGGACCAGAGAGATAGAGCCCAGAAACAGGACCAGAGAGATACAGCCCAGAAACAGGTCCAGAGAGATAGAGCACAGAAACAGCACCAGAGAGATACAGCCCAGAAACAGGACCAGAGAGATACAGCCCAGGAACAGGACCAGAGAGATACGGCCCAGAAACAGGTCCAGAGAGATACAGCCCAGAAACAGGTTCAGAGAGATAGAGCCCAGAAACAGGACCAGAGAGATAGAGCCCAGAAACAGGACCAGAGAGATACAGCGCAGAAACAGGACCAGAGAGATACAGCCCAGAAACAGCACCAGAGAGATACAGCCCAGAAACAGGTCCAGAGAGATAGAGCCTAGAAACAGGACCAGAGAGATGCAGCCCAGAAACAGGTCCAGAGAGATAGAGCCCAGAAACAGGACCAGAGAGATAGAGCCCAGAAACAGCACCAGAGAGATACAGCCCAGAAACAGGTCCAGAGAGATACAGCCCAGGAACATGACCAGAGAGATACAGCCCAGGAACAGGACCAGAGAGATAGAGCCCAGAAACAGGTCCAGAGAGATACAGCCCAGGAACAGGACCAGAGAGATAGAGCCCAGAAACAGGTCCAGAGAGATACAGCCCAGGAACAGGACCAGAGAGATACAGCCCAGGAACAGGACCAGAGAGATACAGCCCAGGAACAGGACCAGAGAGATACAGCCTAGAAACAGGACCAGAGAGATACAGCCCAGAAACAGGTCCAGAGAGATAGAGCCCAGAAACAGGACCAGAGAGATAGAGCCCAGAAACAGCACGAGAGAGATAGAGCCCAGAAACAGGACCAGAGAGATAGAGCCCAGAAACAGGACCAGAGAGATACAGCCCAGAAACAGGTCCAGAGAGATACAGCCCAGGAACAGGTCCAGAGAGATACAGCCCAGGAACAGGTCCAGAGAGATACAGCCCAGAAACAGGTCCAGAGAGATAGAGCCCAGAAACAGGTCCAGAGAGATACAGCCCAGGAACAGGTCCAGAGAGATACAGCCCAGAAACAGGTCCAGAGAGATAGAGCCCAGAAACAGGTCCAGAGAGATACAGCCCAGAAACAGGTCCAGAGAGATACAGCCCAGGAACAGGTCCAGAGAGATAGAGCCCAGAAACAGGACCAGAGAGAGACAGCCCAGAAACAGGTCCAGAGAGATAGAGCCCAGAAACAGGACCTGAGAGATAGAGCCCAGAAACAGCACCAGAGAGATACAGTCCAGAAACAGGTCCAGAGAGATAGAGCCCAGAAACAGGACCAGAGAGATAGAGCCCAGAAACAGGACCAGAGAGATACAGCCCAGAAACAGGTCCAGAGTGATACAGCCCAGAAACAGGTCCAGAGAGATACAGCCCAGAAACAGGTCCAGAGAGATAGAGCCCAGAAACAGGACCAGAGAGATAGAGCCCAGAAACAGGACCAGAGAGATACAGCCCAGAAACAGGTCCAGAGAGATACAGCCCAGAAACAGGTCCAGAGAGATACAGCCCAGAAACAGGTTCAGAGAGATAGAGCCCAGAAACAGGACCAGAGAGATAGAGCCCAGAAACAGCACCAGAGAGATACAGCCCAGAAACAGGTTCAGAGAGATAGAGCCCAGAAACAGCACCAGAGAGATACAGCCCAGAAACAGGTCCAGAGAGATACAGCCCAGAAACAGGTCCAGAGAGATAGAGCCTAGAAACAGGACCAGAGAGATACAGCCCAGAAACAGGTCCAGAGAGATAGAGCCCAGAAACAGCACCAGAGAGATACAGCCCAGAAACAGGTCCAGAGAGATAGAGCCCAGAAACAGGACCAGAGAGATAGAGCCCAGAAACAGGACCAGAGAGATACAGCCCAGAAACAGGTCCAGAGAGATAGAGCCCAGAAACAGCACCAGAGAGATACAGCCCAGAAACAGGACCAGAGAGATACAGCCCAGAAACAGGTCCAGAGAGAAACAGCCCAGAAACAGGTCCAGAGAGATACAGCCCAGGAACAGGTCCAGAGAGATAGAGCCCAGAAACAGCACGAGAGAGATAGAGCCCAGAAACAGGACCAGAGAGATAGAGCCCAGAAACAGGACCAGAGAGATACAGCCCAGAAACAGGTCCAGAGAGATACAGCCCAGGAACAGGTCCAGAGAGATACAGCCCAGGAACAGGTCCAGAGAGATACAGCCAAGAAACAGGTCCAGAGAGATAGAGCCCAGAAACAGGTCCAGAGAGATACAGCCCAGGAACAGGTCCAGAGAGATACAGCCCAGAAACAGGTCCAGAGAGATAGAGCCCAGAAACAGGTCCAGAGAGATACAGCCCAGAAACAGGTCCAGAGAGATACAGCCCAGGAACAGGTCCAGAGAGATACAGCCCAGAAACAGATCCAGAGAGATACAGCCCAGAAACAGGTCCAGAGAGATATAGCCCAGAAACAGGTCCAGGGAGATACAGCCCAGAAACAGGTCCAGAGAGATACAGCCCAGAAACAGGTCCAGAGAGATAGAGCCCAGAAACAGGACCAGAGAGATAGAGCCCAGAAACAGGACCAGAGAGATACAGCCCAGAAACAGGTCCAGAGAGATACAGCCCAGAAACAGGTCCAGAGAGATAGAGCCCAGAAACAGGACCTGAGATATAGAGCCCAGAAACAGCACCAGAGAGATACAGCCCAGAAACAGGTCCAGAGAGATACAGCCCAGAAACAGGTCCAGAGAGATACAGCCCAGAAACAGGTCCAGAGAGATAGAGCCCAGAAACAGGACCAGAGAGATAGAGCCCAGAAACAGGACCAGAGAGATACAGCCCAGAAACAGGTCCAGAGAGATACAGCCCATAAACAGGTCCAGAGAGATACAGCCCAGAAACAGGTTCAGAGAGATAGAGCCCAGAAACAGGACCAGAGAGATAGAGCCCAGAAACAGCACCAGAGAGGTACAGCCCAGAAACAGGTTCAGAAAGATAGAGCCCAGAAACAGCACCAGAGAGATACAGCCCAGAAACAGCTCCAGAGAGATACAGCCCAGAAACAGGTCCAGAGAGATAGAGCCTAGAAACAGGACAAGAGAGATACAGCCCAAAAACAGGTCCAGAGAGATAGAGCCCAGAAACAGGACCAGAGAGATAGAGCCCAGAAACAGCACCAGAGAGATACAGCCCAGAAACAGGTCCAGAGAGATAGAGCCCAGAAACAGGACCAGAGAGATAGAGCCCAGAAACAGGACCAGAGAGATACAGCCCAGAAACAGGTCCAGAGAGATAGAGCCCAGAAACAGCACCAGAGAGATACAGCCCAGGAACAGGACCAGAGAGATACAGCCCAGAAACAGGTCCAGAGAGATACAGCCCAGAAACAGGTTCAGAGAGATAGAGCCCAGAAACAGGACCAGATAGATAGAGCCCAGAAACAGGACCAGAGAGATAGAGCCCAGAAACAGGACCAGAGAGATACAGCCCAGAAACAGGTCCAGAGAGATACAGCCCAGAAACAGCACCAGAGAGATACAGCCCAGAAACAGGACCAGAGAGATACAGCCCAGGAACAGGACCAGAGAGATACAGCCCAGAAACAGGTCCAGAGAGATACAGCCCAGAAACAGGTTCAGAGAGATAGAGCCCAGAAACAGGACCAGAGAGATAGAGCCCAGAAACAGGACCAGAGAGATACAGCCCAGAAACAGGACCAGAGAGATACAGCCCAGAAACAGGACCAGAGAGATACAGCCCAGAAACAGCACCAGAGAGATACAGCCCAGAAACAGGTCCAGAGAGATAGAGCCTAGAAACAGGACCAGAGAGATACAGCCCAGAAACAGGTCCAGAGAGATAGAGCCCAGAAACAGGACCAGAGAGATAGAGCCCAGAAACAGCACCAGAGAGATACAGCCCAGAAACAGGTCCAGAGAGATACAGCCCAGGAACAGGACCAGAGAGATACAGCCCAGGAACAGGACCAGAGAGATAGAGCCCAGAAACAGGTCCAGAGAGATACAGCCCAGGAACAGGACCAGAGAGATAGAGCCCAGAAACAGGTCCAGAGAGATACAGCCCAGGAATAGGACCAGAGTGATACAGCCCAGGAACAGGACCAGAGAGATACAGCCCAGGAACAGGACCAGAGAGATACAGCCTAGAAACAGGACCAGAGAGATACAGCCCAGAAACAGGTCCAGAGAGATAGAGCCCAGAAACAGGACCAGAGAGATAGAGCCCAGAAACAGCACCAGAGAGATAGAGCCCAGAAACAGGACCAGAGAGATAGAGCCCAGAAACAGCACCAGAGAGATACAGCCCAGAAACAGGTCCAGAGAGATACAGCCCAGGAACAGGACCAGAGGGATACAGCCCTGAAACGGGACAAAGAGAGATACAGCCCAGAAACAGGTCCAGAGAGATACAGCCCAGAAACAGGTCCAGAGAGATAGAGCCCAGGAACAGGTCCAGAGAGATACAGCCCAGAAACAGGTCCAGAGAGATAGAGCCCAGGAACAGGACCAGAGAGATACTGCCCAGGAACAGGACCAGAGAGATACAGCCCAGGAACAGGACCAGAGAGATACAGCCCAGAAACAGGTCCAGAGAGATACAGCCCAGAAACAGGTCCAGAGAGATACAGCCCAGGAACAGGACCAGAGAGATACAGCCCAGGAACAGGACCAGAGAGATACAGCCCAGAAACAGGTCCAGAGAGATACAGCCCAGAAACAGGTCCAGAGAGATAGAGCCCAGGAGCAGGTCCAGAGATATACAGCCCAGGAGCAGGTCCAGAGTGATACAGCCCAGGAACAGGTCCAGAGATATACAGCCCAGGAACAGGACCAGAGAGATAGAGCCTAGAAACAGGTCTAGAGAGATAGAGCCCAGAAACAGGTCCAGAGAGATACAGCCCAGGAACAGGACCAGAGAGATACAGCCCAGAAACAGGACCAGAGAGATACAGCCCAGGAACAGGACCAGAGAGATAGAGCCCAGAAACAGCACGAGAGAGATAGAGCCCAGAAACAGGACCAGAGAGATAGAGCCCAGAAACAGGACCAGAGAGATACAGCCCAGAAACAGGTCCAGAGAGATACAGCCCAGGAACAGGTCCAGAGAGATACAGCCCAGGAACAGGTCCAGAGAGATACAGCCAAGAAACAGGTCCAGAGAGATAGAGCCCAGAAACAGGTCCAGAGAGATACAGCCCAGGAACAGGTCCAGAGAGATACAGCCCAGAAACAGGTCCAGAGAGATAGAGCCCAGAAACAGGTCCAGAGAGATACAGCCCAGAAACAGGTCCAGAGAGATACAGCCCAGGAACAGGTCCAGAGAGATACAGCCCAGAAACAGATCCGGAGAGATACAGCCCAGAAACAGGTCCAGAGAGATATAGCCCAGAAACAGGTCCAGGGAGATACAGCCCAGAAACAGGTCCAGAGAGATACAGCCCAGAAACAGGTCCAGAGAGATAGAGCCCAGAAACAGGACCAGAGAGATAGAGCCCAGAAACAGGACCAGAGAGATACAGCCCAGAAACAGGTCCAGAGAGATACAGCCCAGAAACAGGTCCAGAGAGATAGAGCCCAGAAACAGGACCTGAGATATAGAGCCCAGAAACAGCACCAGAGAGATACAGCCCAGAAACAGGTCCAGAGAGATACAGCCCAGAAACAGGTCCAGAGAGATACAGCCCAGAAACAGGTCCAGAGAGATAGAGCCCAGAAACAGGACCAGAGAGATACAGCCCAGAAACAGGACCAGAGAGATACAGCCCAGAAACAGGTCCAGAGAGATACAGCCCAGAAACAGGTCCAGAGAGATACAGCCCAGAAACAGGTTCAGAGAGATAGAGCCCAGAAACAGGACCAGAGAGATAGAGCCCAGAAACAGCACCAGAGAGGTACAGCCCAGAAACAGGTTCAGAGAGATAGAGCCCAGAAACAGCACCAGAGAGATACAGCCCAGAAACAGCTCCAGAGAGATACAGCCCAGAAACAGGTCCAGAGAGATAGAGCCTAGAAACAGGACAAGAGAGATACAGCCCAGAAACAGGTCCAGAGAGATAGAGCCCAGAAACAGGACCAGAGAGATACAGCCCAGAAACAGGTCCAGAGAGATAGAGCCCAGAAACAGGACCAGAGAGATAGAGCCCAGAAACAGGACCAGAGAGATACAGCCCAGAAACAGGTCCAGAGAGATAGAGCCCAGAAACAGCACCAGAGAGATACAGCCCAGAAACAGGACGAGAGAGATACAGCCCAGAAACAGGTCCAGAGAGATACAGCCCAGAAACAGGTTCAGAGAGATAGAGCCCAGAAACAGGACCAGAGAGATAGAGCCCAGAAACAGGACCAGAGAGATAGAGCCCAGAAACAGGACCAGAGAGATACAGCCCAGAAACAGGTCCAGAGAGATACAGCCCAGAAACAGCACCAGAGAGATACAGCCCAGAAACAGGACCAGAGAGATACAGCCCAGGAACAGGACCAGAGAGATACAGCCCAGAAACAGGTCCAGAGAGATACAGCCCAGAAACAGGTTCAGAGAGATAGAGCCCAGAAACAGGACCAGAGAGATAGAGCCCAGAAACAGGACCAGAGAGATAGAGCCCAGAAACAGGACCAGAGAGATACAGCCCAGAAACAGGACCAGAGAGATACAGCCCAGAAACAGCACCAGAGAGATACAGCCCAGAAACAGGTCCAGAGAGATAGAGCCTAGAAACGGGACCAGAGAGATACAGCCCAGAAACAGGTCCAGAGAGATAGAGCCCAGAAACAGGACCAGAGAGATAGAGCCCAGAAACAGCACCAGAGAGATACAGCCCAGAAACAGGTCCAGAGAGATACAGCCCAGGAACAGGACCAGAGAGATACAGCCCAGGAACAGGACCAGAGAGATAGAGCCCAGAAACAGGTCCAGAGAGATACAGCCCAGGAACAGGACCAGAGAGATAGAGCCCAGAAACAGGTCCAGAGAGATACAGCCCAGGAATAGGACCAGAGTGATACAGCCCAGGAACAGGACCAGAGAGATACAGCCCAGGAACAGGACCAGAGAGATACAGCCTAGAAACAGGACCAGAGAGATACAGCCCAGAAACAGGTCCAGAGAGATAGAGCCCAGAAACAGGACCAGAGAGATAGAGCCCAGAAACAGCACCAGAGAGATAGAGCCCAGAAACAGGACCAGAGAGATAGAGCCCAGAAACAGCACCAGAGAGATACAGCCCAGAAACAGGTCCAGAGAGATACAGCCCAGGAACAGGTCCAGAGAGATACAGCCCAGGAACAGGTCCAGAGAGATACAGCCAAGAAACAGGTCCAGAGAGATAGAGCCCAGAAACAGGTCCAGAGAGATACAGCCCAGGAACAGGTCCAGAGAGATACAGCCCAGAAACAGGTCCAGAGAGATAGAGCCCAGAAACAGGTCCAGAGAGATACAGCCCAGAAACAGGTCCAGAGAGATACAGCCCAGGAACAGGTCCAGAGAGATACAGCCCAGAAACAGATCCGGAGAGATACAGCCCAGAAACAGGTCCAGAGAGATATAGCCCAGAAACAGGTCCAGGGAGATACAGCCCAGAAACAGGTCCAGAGAGATACAGCCCAGAAACAGGTCCAGAGAGATAGAGCCCAGAAACAGGACCAGAGAGATAGAGCCCAGAAACAGGACCAGAGAGATACAGCCCAGAAACAGGTCCAGAGAGATACAGCCCAGAAACAGGTCCAGAGAGATAGAGCCCAGAAACAGGACCTGAGATATAGAGCCCAGAAACAGCACCAGAGAGATACAGCCCAGAAACAGGTCCAGAGAGATACAGCCCAGAAACAGGTCCAGAGAGATACAGCCCAGAAACAGGTCCAGAGAGATAGAGCCCAGAAACAGGACCAGAGAGATACAGCCCAGAAACAGGACCAGAGAGATACAGCCCAGAAACAGGTCCAGAGAGATACAGCCCAGAAACAGGTCCAGAGAGATACAGCCCAGAAACAGGTTCAGAGAGATAGAGCCCAGAAACAGGACCAGAGAGATAGAGCCCAGAAACAGCACCAGAGAGGTAAAGCCCAGAAACAGGTTCAGAGAGATAGAGCCCAGAAACAGCACCAGAGAGATACAGCCCAGAAACAGCTCCAGAGAGATACAGCCCAGAAACAGGTCCAGAGAGATAGAGCCTAGAAACAGGACAAGAGAGATACAGCCCAGAAACAGGTCCAGAGAGATAGAGCCCAGAAACAGGACCAGAGAGATAGAGCCCAGAAACAGCACCAGAGAGATACAGCCCAGAAACAGGTCCAGAGAGATAGAGCCCAGAAACAGGACCAGAGAGATAGAGCCCAGAAACAGGACCAGAGAGATACAGCCCAGAAACAGGTCCAGAGAGATAGAGCCCAGAAACAGCACCAGAGAGATACAGCCCAGAAACAGGACGAGAGAGATACAGCCCAGAAACAGGTCCAGAGAGATACAGCCCAGAAACAGGTTCAGAGAGATAGAGCCCAGAAACAGGACCAGAGAGATAGAGCCCAGAAACAGGACCAGAGAGATAGAGCCCAGAAACAGGACCAGAGAGATACAGCCCAGAAACAGGTCCAGAGAGATACAGCCCAGAAACAGCACCAGAGAGATACAGCCCAGAAACAGGACCAGAGAGATACAGCCCAGGAACAGGACCAGAGAGATACAGCCCAGAAACAGGTCCAGAGAGATACAGCCCAGAAACAGGTTCAGAGAGATAGAGCCCAGGAATAGGACCAGAGTGATACAGCCCAGGAACAGGACCAGAGAGATACAGCCCAGGAACAGGACCAGAGAGATACAGCCTAGAAACAGGACCAGAGAGATACAGCCCAGAAACAGGTCCAGAGAGATAGAGCCCAGAAACAGGACCAGAGAGATAGAGCCCAGAAACAGCACCAGAGAGATAGAGCCCAGAAACAGGACCAGAGAGATAGAGCCCAGAAACAGCACCAGAGAGATACAGCCCAGAAACAGGTCCAGAGAGATACAGCCCAGGAACAGGACCAGAGGGATACAGCCCTGAAACGGGACAAAGAGAGATACAGCCCAGAAACAGGTCCAGAGAGATACAGCCCAGAAACAGGTCCAGAGAGATAGAGCCCAGGAACAGGTCCAGAGAGATACAGCCCAGAAACAGGTCCAGAGAGATACAGCCCAGGAACAGGACCAGAGAGATACAGCCCAGGAACAGGACCAGAGAGATACAGCCCAGGAACAGGACCAGAGAGATACAGCCCAGAAACAGGTCCAGAGAGATACAGCCCAGAAACAGGTCCAGAGAGATACAGCCCAGGAACAGGACCAGAGAGATACAGCCCAGAAACAGGTCCAGAGAGATACAGCCCAGAAACAGGTCCAGAGAGATAGAGCCCAGGAGCAGGTCCAGAGATATACAGCCCAGGAGCAGGTCCAGAGTGATACAGCCCAGGAACAGGTCCAGAGATATACAGCCCAGGAACAGGACCAGAGAGATAGAGCCTAGAAACAGGTCTAGAGAGATAGAGCCCAGAAACAGGTCCAGAGAGATACAGCCCAGGAACAGGACCAGAGAGATACAGCCCAGAAACAGGACCAGAGAGATACAGCCCAGGAACAGGACCAGAGAGATAGAGCCTAGAAACAGGTCCAGAGAGATAGAGCCTAGAAACAGGTCCAGAGAGATAGAGCCCAGGAGCAGGTCCAGAGATATACAGCCCAGGAGCAGGTCCAGAGAGATACAGCCCAGAAACAGGTCCAGAAAGATACAGCCCAGAAACAGGTCCAAAGAGATAGAGCCCAGAAACAGGTCCAGAGAGATACAGCCCAGGAGCAGGTCCAGAGATATACAGCACAGGAACAGGTCCAGACAGATACAGCCCAGGAACAGGTCCAGAGAGATAGAGCCCAGGAACAGGTCCAGAGAGATACAGCCCAGGAACAGGTCCAGAGAGATAGAGCCCAGGAACAGGTCCAGAGAGATACAGCCCAGAAACAGGTCCAGAGAGATACAGCCGAGGAACAGGTCCAGAGAGATACAGCCCAGGAACAGGTCCAGAGAGATACAGCCCAGGAACAGGTCCAGAGAGATAGAGCCCAGGAACAGGTTCAGAGAAATAGAGCCCAGAAACAGGTTCAGAGAGATACAGCCCAGAAACAGGTCCAGAGAGATACAGCCCAGAAACAGGTCCAGAGAGATACAGCCCAGAAACGGGACCAGAGAGATACAGTCCAGGAACAGGTCCAGAGAGATACAGCCCAGAAACAGGTCCAGAGAGATTCAGCCCAGAAACAGGTCCAGAGAGATACAGCCCAGGAACAGGTCCAGAGAGATACAGCCCAGAAACAGGTCCAGAGAGATACAGCCCAGAAACAGGTTCAGAGAGATAGAGCCCAGAAACAGGACCAGAGAGATAGAGCCCAGAAACAGGACCAGAGAGATACAGCCCAGAAACAGGACCAGAGAGATACAGCCCAGAAACAGCACCAGAGAGATACAGCCCAGAAACAGGTCCAGAGAGATAGAGCCTAGAAACGGGACCAGAGAGATACAGCCCAGAAACAGGTCCAGAGAGATAGAGCCCAGAAACAGGACCAGAGAGATAGAGCCCAGAAACAGCACCAGAGAGATACAGCCCAGAAACAGGTCCAGAGAGATACAGCCCAGGAACAGGACCAGAGAGATACAGCCCAGGAACAGGACCAGAGAGATAGAGCCCAGAAACAGGTCCAGAGAGATACAGCCCAGGAATAGGACCAGAGTGATACAGCCCAGGAACAGGACCAGAGAGATACAGCCCAGGAACAGGACCAGAGAGATACAGCCTAGAAACAGGACCAGAGAGATACAGCCCAGAAACAGGTCCAGAGAGATAGAGCCCAGAAACAGGACCAGAGAGATAGAGCCCAGAAACAGCACCAGAGAGATACAGCCCAGAAACAGGACCAGAGAGATAGAGCCCAGAAACAGCACCAGAGAGATACAGCCCAGAAACAGGTCCAGAGAGATACAGCCCAGGAACAGGACCAGAGGGATACAGCCCTGAAACGGGACAAAGAGAGATACAGCCCAGAAACAGGTCCAGAGAGATACAGCCCAGAAACAGGTCCAGAGAGATAGAGCCCAGGAACAGGTCCAGAGAGATACAGCCCAGAAACAGGTCCAGAGAGATACAGCCCAGGAACAGGACCAGAGAGATACAGCCCAGGAACAGGACCAGAGAGATACAGCCCAGGAACAGGACCAGAGAGATACAGCCCAGAAACAGGTCCAGAGAGATACAGCCCAGAAACAGGTCCAGAGAGATACAGCCCAGGAACAGGACCAGAGAGATACAGCCCAGAAACAGGTCCAGAGAGATACAGCCCAGAAACAGGTCCAGAGAGATAGAGCCCAGGAGCAGGTCCAGAGATATACAGCCCAGGAGCAGGTCCAGAGTGATACAGCCCAGGAACAGGTCCAGAGATATACAGCCCAGGAACAGGACCAGAGAGATAGAGCCTAGAAACAGGTCTAGAGAGATAGAGCCCAGAAACAGGTCCAGAGAGATACAGCCCAGGAACAGGACCAGAGAGATACAGCCCAGAAACAGGACCAGAGAGATACAGCCCAGGAACAGGACCAGAGAGATAGAGCCTAGAAACAGGTCCAGAGAGATAGAGCCTAGAAACAGGTCCAGAGAGATAGAGCCCAGGAGCAGGTCCAGAGATATACAGCCCAGGAGCAGGTCCAGAGAGATACAGCCCAGAAACAGGTCCAGAAAGATACAGCCCAGAAACAGGTCCAAAGAGATAGAGCCCAGAAACAGGTCCAGAGAGATACAGCCCAGGAGCAGGTCCAGAGATATACAGCACAGGAACAGGTCCAGAGAGATACAGCCCAGGAACAGGTCCAGAGAGATAGAGCCCAGGAACAGGTCCAGAGAGATACAGCCCAGGAACAGGTCCAGAGAGATAGAGCCCAGGAACAGGTCCAGAGAGATACAGCCCAGAAACAGGTCCAGAGAGATACAGCCGAGGAACAGGTCCAGAGAGATACAGCCCAGGAACAGGTCCAGAGAGATACAGCCCAGGAACAGGTCCAGAGAGATAGAGCCCAGGAACAGGTTCAGAGAAATAGAGCCCAGAAACAGGTTCAGAGAGATACAGCCCAGAAACAGGTCCAGAGAGATACAGCCCAGAAACAGGTCCAGAGAGATACAGCCCAGAAACGGGACCAGAGAGATACAGTCCAGGAACAGGTCCAGAGAGATACAGCCCAGAAACAGGTCCAGAGAGATTCAGCCCAGAAACAGGTCCAGAGAGATACAGCCCAGGAACAGGTCCAGAGAGATACAGCCCAGAAACAGGTCCAGAGAGATACAGCCCAGAAAAAGGTTCAGAGAGATAGAGCCCAGAAACAGGACCAGAGAGATAGAGCCCAGAAACAGGACCAGAGAGATAGAGCCCAGAAACAGGACCAGAGAGATACAGCCCAGAAACAGCACCAGAGAGATACAGCCCAGAAACAGCACCAGAGAGATACAGCCCAGAAACAGGACCAGAGAGATACAGCCAAGGAACAGGACCAGAGAGATAGAGCCCAGAAACAGCACCAGAGAGATACAGCCCAGAAACAGGTCCAGAGAGATACAGCCCAGGAACAGGACCAGAGAGATACAGCCCAGGAACAGGACCAGAGAGATAGAGCCCAGAAACAGGTCCAGAGAGATACAGCCCAGGAACAGGTCCAGAGAGATAGAGCCCAGAAACAGGTCCAGAGAGATACAGCCCAGGAACAGGACCAGAGAGATAGAGCCCAGAAACAGGTCCAGAGAGATACAGTTCAGGAACAGGACCAGAGAGATACAGCCCAGGAACAGGACCAGAGTGATACAGCCCAGGAACAGGACCAGAGAGATACAGCCCAGAAACAGGTCCAGAGAGATAGAGCCCAGAAACAGGACCAGAGAGATAGAGCCCAGAAACAGGTCCAGAGAGATAGAGCCCAGAAACAGGACCAGAGAGATAGAGCCCAGAAACAGGACCAGAGAGATACAGCCCGGAAACAGGTCCAGAGAGATACAGCCCAGGAACAGGTCCAGAGAGATACAGCCCAGGAACAGGTCCAGAGAGATACAGCCCAGGAACAGGTCCAGAGAGATAGAGCCCAGAAACAGGTCCAGAGAGATACAGCCCAAAAACAGGTCCAGAGAGATACAGCCCAGGAACAGGTCCAGAGAGATACAGCTCAGAAACAGGTCCAGAGAGATACAGCCCAGGAACAGGTCGAGAGAGATAGAGCCCAGAAACAGGACCAGAGAGATAGAGCCCAGAAACAGGACCAGAGAGATACAGCCCAGAAACAGGTCCAGAGAGATACAGCCCAGGAACAGGTCCAGAGAGATACAGCCCAGGAACAGGTCCAGAGAGATACAGCCCAGGAACAGGTCCAGAGAGATAGAGCCCAGAAACAGGTCCAGAGAGATAGAGCCCAGAAACAGGTCCAGAGAGATAGAGCCCAGAAACAGGACCAGACAGATAGAGCCCAGAAACAGGACCAGAGAGATACAGCCCAGAAACAGGTCCAGAGAGATACAGCCCAGGAACAGGACCAGAGAGATAGAGCCTAGAAACAGGTCCAGAGAGATACAGCCCAGAAACAGGTCCAGAGAGATAGAGACAAGAAACAGGTCCAGAGAGATACAGTCCAGGAACAGGTCCAGAGAGATACAGCCGAGGAACAGGTCCAGAGAGATAGAGCCCAGGAACAGGTTCAGAGAGATAGAGCCCAGGAACAGGTCCAGAGAGATACAGCCCAGGAACAGGTCCAGAGAGATAGAGCCCAGGAACAGGTTCAGAGAAATAGAGCCCAGAAACAGGTTCAGAGAGATACAGCCCAGAAACAGGTCCAGAGAGATACAGCCCAGAAACAGGTCCAGAGAGATACAGCCCAGAAACGGGACCAGAGAGATAAAGTCCAGGAACAGGTCCAGAGAGATACAGCCCAGAAACAGGTCCAGAGAGATTCAGCCCAGAAACA
Organism: Hemitrygon akajei; assembly: GCF_048418815.1. Lineage (NCBI taxonomy): Eukaryota > Metazoa > Chordata > Chondrichthyes > Myliobatiformes > Dasyatidae > Hemitrygon > Hemitrygon akajei. The sequence continues at coordinate 72,215,711 of NC_133142.1, read as the reverse complement.
GGTCCAGAGAGATACAGCCCAGGAACAGGTCCAGAGAGATACAGCCCAGAAACAGGTCCAGAGAGATACAGCCCAGAAACAGGTTCAGAGAGATAGAGCCCAGAAACAGGACCAGAGAGATAGAGCCCAGAAACAGGACCAGAGAGATAGAGCCCAGAAACAGGACCAGAGAGATAGAGCCCAGAAACAGCACCAGAGAGATACAGCCCAGAAACAGCACCAGAGAGATACAGCCCAGAAACAGGACCAGAGAGATACAGCCAAGGAACAGGACCAGAGAGATAGAGCCCAGAAACAGCACCAGAGAGATACAGCCCAGAAACAGGTCCAGAGAGATACAGCCCAGGAACAGGACCAGAGAGATACAGCCCAGGAACAGGACCAGAGAGATAGAGCCCAGAAACAGGTCCAGAGAGATACAGCCCAGGAACAGGTCCAGAGAGATAGAGCCCAGAAACAGGTCCAGAGAGATACAGCCCAGGAACAGGACCAGAGAGATAGAGCCCAGAAACAGGTCCAGAGAGATACAGCCCAGGAACAGGACCAGAGAGATACAGCCCAGGAACAGGACCAGAGTGATACAGCCCAGGAACAGGACCAGAGAGATACAGCCTAGAAACAGGACCAGAGAGATACAGCCCAGAAACAGGTCCAGAGAGATAGAGCCCAGAAACAGGACCAGAGAGATAGAGCCCAGAAACAGCAACAGAGAGATAGAGCCCAGAAACAGGACCAGAGAGATAGAGCCCAGAAACAGGACCAGAGAGATACAGCCCAGAAACAGGTCCAGAGAGATACAGCCCAGGAACAGGTCCAGAGAGATACAGCCCAGGAACAGGTCCAGAGAGATAGAGCCCAGAAACAGGTCCAGAGAGATACAGCCCAGAAACAGGTCCAGAGAGATACAGCCCAGGAACAGGTCCAGAGAGATACAGCTCAGAAACAGGTCCAGAGAGATACAGCCCAGGAACAGGTCGAGAGAGATAGAGCCCAGAAACAGGACCAGAGAGATAGAGCCCAGAAACAGGACCAGAGAGATACAGCCCAGAAACAGGTCCAGAGAGATACAGCCCAGGAACAGGTCCAGAGAGATACAGCCCAGGAACAGGTCCAGAGAGATACAGCCCAGGAACAGGTCCAGAGAGATAGAGCCCAGAAACAGGTCCAGAGAGATAGAGCCCAGAAACAGGTCCAGAGAGATAGAGCCCAGAAACAGGACCAGAGAGATAGAGCCCAGAAACAGGACCAGAGAGATACAACCCAGAAACAGGTCCAGAGAGATACAGCCCAGGAACAGGACCAGAGAGATAGAGCCTAGAAACAGGTCCAGAGAGATACAGCCCAGAAACAGGTCCAGAGAGATAGAGCCCAGAAACAGGTCCAGAGAGATACAGTCCAGGAACAGGTCCAGAGAGATACAGCCCAGGAACAGGTCCAGAGAGATAGAGCCCAGGAACAGGTCCAGAGAGATACAGCCCAGGAACAGGTCCAGAGAGATACAGCCCAGGAACAGGTCCAGAGAGATACAGCCCAGAAACAGGTCCAGAGAGATACAGCCGAGGAATAGGTCCAGAGAGGTACAGCCCAGGAACAGGTCCAGAGAGATACAGCCCAGGAACAGGTCCAGAGAGATAGAGCCCAGGAACAGGTTCAGAGAAATAGAGCCCAGAAACAGGTTCAGAGAGATACAGCCCAGAAACAGGTCCAGAGAGATACAGCCCAGAAACAGGTCCAGCGAGATACAGCCCAGAAACGGGACAAAGAGAGATACAGCCCAGAAACAGGTCCAGAGAGATACAGCCCAGAAACAGGTCCAGAGAGATACAGCCCAGAAACAGGTCCAGAGAGATACAGCCCAAGAACAGGTCCAGAGAGATAGAGCCCAGAAATGGGACCAGAGAGATAGAGCCCAGAAACAGGACCAGAGAGATAGAGCCTAGGAACAGGTCCAGAGAGATACAGCCCAGGAACAGGTCCAGAGAGATACAGCCCAGGAACATGTCCAGAGAGATACAGCCCAAGAACAGGTCCAGAGAGATACAGCCCAGAAACAGCACCTGAAAGATACAGCCCAGAAACAGGTCCAGAGAGATACAGCCCAGAAACAGGTCCAGAGAGATACAGCCCAGAAACAGGTCCAGAGAGATAGAGCCCAGAAACAGGTCCAGAGAGATACAGCCCAGAAACAGGTCCAGAGAGATAGAGCCCAGAAACAGGACCAGAGAGATAGAGCCCAGAAACAGGACCAGAGAGATACAGCCCAGAAACAGGTCCAGAGAGATACAGCCCAGAAACAGGTCCAGAGAGATAGAGCCCAGAAACAGGACCAGAGAGATAGAGCCCAGAAACAGGACCAGAGAGATACAGCCCAGAAACAGGTCCAGAGAGATAGAGCACAGAAACAGCACCAGAGAGATACAGCCCAGAAACAGGACCAGAGAGATACAGCCCAGGAACAGGACCAGAGAGATACAGCCCAGAAACAGGTCCAGAGAGATACAGCCCAGAAACAGGTTCAGAGAGATAGAGCCCAGAAACAGGACCAGAGAGATAGAGCCCAGAAACAGGACCAGAGAGATACAGCGCAGAAACAGGACCAGAGAGATACAGCCCAGAAACAGCACCAGAGAGATACAGCCCAGAAACAGGTCCAGAGAGATAGAGCCTAGAAACAGGACCAGAGAGATGCAGCCCAGAAACAGGTCCAGAGAGATAGAGCCCAGAAACAGGACCAGAGAGATAGAGCCCAGAAACAGCACCAGAGAGATACAGCCCAGAAACAGGTCCAGAGAGATACAGCCCAGGAACAGGACCAGAGAGATACAGCCCAGGAATAGGACCAGAGAGATACAGCCCAGAAACAGGTCCAGAGAGATACAGCCCAGAAACAGGACCAGAGAGATAGAGCCCAGAAAAAGCAGCAGAGAGATACAGCCCAGAAACAGGTTCAGAGAGATAGAGCCCAGAAACAGCACCAGAGAGATACAGCCCAGAAACAGCTCCAGAGAGATACAGCCCAGAAACAGGTCCAGAGAGATAGAGCCTAGAAACAGGACCAGAGAGATACAGCCCAGAAACAGGTCCAGAGAGATAGAGCCCAGAAACAGGACCAGAGAGATAGAGCCCAGAAACAGCACCAGAGAGATACAGCCCAGAAACAGGTCCAGAGAGATAGAGCCCAGAAACAGGACCAGAGAGATAGAGCCCAGAAACAGGACCAGAGAGATACAGCCCAGAAACAGGTCCAGAGAGATAGAGCCCAGAAACAGCACCAGAGAGATACAGCCCAGAAACAGGTCCAGAGAGATAGAGCCCAAAAACAGGACCTGAGAGATAGAGCCCAGAAACAGCACCAGAGAGATACAGTCCAGAAACAGGTCCAGAGATATAGAGCCCAGAAACAGGACCAGAGAGATAGAGCCCAGAAACAGGACCAGAGAGATACAGCCCAGAAACAGGTCCAGAGTGATACAGCCCAGAAACAGGTCCAGAGAGATACAGCCCAGAAACAGGTCCAGAGAGATAGAGCCCAGAAACAGGACCAGAGAGATAGAGCCCAGAAACAGGACCAGAGAGATACAGCCCAGAAACAGGTCCAGAGAGATACAGCCCAGAAACAGGTCCAGAGAGATACAGCCCAGAAACAGGTTCAGAGAGATAGAGCCCAGAAACAGGACCAGAGAGATAGAGCCCAGAAACAGCACCAGAGAGATACAGCCCAGAAACAGGTTCAGAGAGATAGAGCCCAGAAACAGCACCAGAGAGATACAGCCCAGAAACAGGTCCAGAGAAATACAGCCCAGAAACAGGTTCAGAGAGATAGAGCCCAGAAACAGGGCCAGAGAGATAGAGCCCAGAAACAGGACCAGAGAGATACAGCCCAGAAACAGGACCAGAGAGATACAGCCCAGAAACAGGTCCAGAGAGATACAGCCCAGAAACAGCACCAGAGAGATACAGCCCAGAAACAGGACCAGAGAGATACAGCCCAGGAACAGGGCCAGAGAGATACAGCCCAGAAACAGGTCCAGAGCGATACAGCCCAGAAACAGGTTCAGAGAGATAGAGCCCAGAAACAGGACCAGAGAGATAGAGCCCAGAAACAGGACCAGAGAGATAGAGCCCAGAAACAGGACCAGAGAGATACAGCCCAGAAACAGGACCAGAGCGATACAGCCCAGAAACAGCACCAGAGAGATACAGCCCAGAAACAGGTCCAGAGAGATAGAGCCTAGAAACAGGACCAGAGAGATACAGACCAGAAACAGGTCCAGAGAGATAGAGCCCAGAAACAGGACCAGAGAGATAGAGCCCAGAAACAGCACCAGAGAGATACAGCCCAGAAACAGGTCCAGAGAGATACAGCCCAGGAACAGGACCAGAGAGATACAGCCCAGGAACAGGACCAGAGAGATAGAGCCCAGAAACAGGTCCAGAGAGATACAGCCCAGGAACAGGACCAGAGAGATAGAGCCCAGAAACAGGTCCAGAGAGATACAGCCCAGGAACAGGACCAGAGTGATACAGCCCAGGAACAGGACCAGAGAGATACAGCCCAGGAACAGGACCAGAGAGATACAGCCTAGAAACAGGACCAGAGAGATACAGCCCAGAAACAGGTCCAGAGAGATAGAGCCCAGAAACAGGACCAGAGAGATAGAGCCCAGAAACAGCACCAGAGAGATAGAGCCCAGAAACAGGACCAGAGAGATAGAGCCCAGAAACAGCACCAGAGAGATACAGCCCAGAAACAGGTCCAGAGAGATACAGCCCAGGAACAGGACCAGAGGGATACAGCCCTGAAACGGGACAAAGAGAGATACAGCCCAGAAACAGGTCCAGAGAGATACAGCCCAGAAACAGGTCCAGAGAGATAGAGCCCAGGAACAGGTCCAGAGAGATACAGCCCAGAAACAGGTCCAGAGAGATACAGCCCAGGAACAGGACCAGAGAGATACAGCCCAGGAACAGGACCAGAGAGATACAGCCCAGGAACAGGACCAGAGAGATACAGCCCAGAAACAGGTCCAGAGAGATACAGCCCAGAAACAGGTCCAGAGAGATACAGCCCAGGAACAGGACCAGAGAGATACAGCCCAGGAACAGGACCAGAGAGATACAGCCCAGAAACAGGTCCAGAGAGATACAGCCCAGAAACAGGTCCAGAGAGATAGAGCCCAGGAGCAGGTCCAGAGATATACAGCCCAGGAGCAGGTCCAGAGTGATACAGCCCAGGAACAGGTCCAGAGATATACAGCCCAGGAACAGGACCAGAGAGATAGAGCCTAGAAACAGGTCCAGAGAGATAGAGCCCAGAAACAGGTCCAGAGAGATACAGCCCAGGAACAGGACCAGAGAGATACTGCCCAGAAACAGGACCAGAGAGATACAGCCCAGGAACAGGACCAGAGAGATAGAGCCTAGAAACAGGTCCAGAGAGATAGAGCCTAGAAACAGGTCCAGAGAGATAGAGCCCAGGAGCAGGTCCAGAGATATACAGCCCAGGAGCAGGTCCAGAGAGATACAGCCCAGGAACAGGTCCAGAGAGATACAGCCCAGAAACAGGTCCAGAGAGATAGAGCCCAGAAACAGGTCCAGAGAGATAGAGCCCAGAAACAGGTCCAGAGAGATACAGCCCAGGAGCAGGTCCAGAGATATACAGCCCAGAAACAGGTCCATAAAGATACAGCCCAGGAACAGGTCCAGAGAGATAGAGCCCAGGAACAGGTCCAGAGAGATACAGCCCAGGAACAGGTCCAGAGAGATAGAGCCCAGGAACAGGTCCAGAGAGATAGAGCCCAGAAACAGGTCCAGAGAGATACAGCCGAGGAACAGGTCCAGAGAGATACAGCCCAGGAACAGGTCCAGAGAGATAGAGCCCAGGAACAGGTCCAGAGAGATACAGCCCAGGAACAGGTCCAGAAAGATACAGCCCAGGAACAGGTCCAGAGAGATAGAGCCCAGGAACAGGTCCAGAGAGATACAGCCCAGGAGCAGGTCCAGAGAGATACAGTCCAGGAACAGGTCCAGAGAGATACAGCCCAGGAACAGGTCCAGAGAGATAGAGCCCAGGAACAGGTCCAGAGAGATACAGCCCAGGAACAGGTCCAGAGAGATAGAGCCCAGGAACAGGTCCAGAGAGATAGAGCCCAGAAACAGGTCCAGAGAGATACAGCCGAGGAACAGGTCCAGAGAGATACAGCCCAGGAACAGGTCCAGAGAGATACAGCCCAGGAACAGGTCCAGAGAGATAGAGCCCAGGAACAGGTTCAGAGAAATAGAGCCCAGAAACAGGTTCAGAGAGATACAGCCCAGAAACAGGTCAAGAGATACAGCCCAGAAACAGCACCAGAGAGATACAGCCCAGAAACAGGACCAGAGAGATACAGCCCAGAAACAGGACCAGAGAGATACAGCCAAGGAACAGGACCAGAGAGATAGAGCCCAGAAACAGCACCAGAGAGATACAGCCCAGAAACAGGTCCAGAGAGATACAGCCCAGGAACAGGACCAGAGAGATACAGCCCAGGAACAGGACCAGAGAGATAGAGCCCAGAAACAGGTCCAGAGAGATACAGCCCAGGAACAGGTCCAGAGAGATAGAGCCCAGAAACAGGTCCAGAGAGATACAGCCCAGGAACAGGACCAGAGAGATAGAGCCCAGAAACAGGTCCAGAGAGATACAGCCCAGGAACAGGACCAGAGAGATACAGCCCAGGAACAGGACCAGAGTGATACAGCCCAGGAACAGGACCAGAGAGATACAGCCTAGAAACAGGACCAGAGAGATACAGCCCAGAAACAGGTCCAGAGAGATAGAGCCCAGAAACAGGACCAGAGAGATAGAGCCCAGAAACAGCAACAGAGAGATAGAGCCCAGAAACAGGACCAGAGAGATAGAGCCCAGAAACAGGACCAGAGAGATACAGCCCAGAAACAGGTCCAGAGAGATACAGCCCAGGAACAGGTCCAGAGAGATACAGCCCAGGAACAGGTCCAGAGAGATACAGCCCAGGAACAGGTCCAGAGAGATAGAGCCCAGAAACAGGTCCAGAGAGATACAGCCCAGAAACAGGTCCAGAGAGATACAGCCCAGGAACAGGTCCAGAGAGATACAGCTCAGAAACAGGTCCAGAGAGATACAGCCCAGGAACAGGTCGAGAGAGATAGAGCCCAGAAACAGGACCAGAGAGATAGAGCCCAGAAACAGGACCAGAGAGATACAGCCCAGAAACAGGTCCAGAGAGATACAGCCCAGGAACAGGTCCAGAGAGATACAGCCCAGGAACAGGTCCAGAGAGATACAGCCCAGGAACAGGTCCAGAGAGATAGAGCCCAGAAACAGGTCCAGAGAGATAGAGCCCAGAAACAGGTCCAGAGAGATAGAGCCCAGAAACAGGACCAGAGAGATAGAGCCCAGAAACAGGACCAGAGAGATACAGCCCAGAAACAGGTCCAGAGAGATACAGCCCAGGAACAGGACCAGAGAGATAGAGCCTAGAAACAGGTCCAGAGAGATACAGCCCAGAAACAGGTCCAGAGAGATAGAGCCCAGAAACAGGTCCAGAGAGATACAGTCCAGGAACAGGTCCAGAGAGATACAGCCCAGGAACAGGTCCAGAGAGATAGAGCCCAGGAACAGGTCCAGAGAGATACAGCCCAGGAACAGGTCCAGAGAGATACAGC